>NC_027749.1:7972920-7977487 GCF_000695525.1 Brassica oleracea var. oleracea | reverse complement strand
CTTGTCTAGACTGAAGATTGAGTGTGGGATCCCCATTGATGAAGGGCTTCCAGAAGAACAAATCATGGCAATTAGAGCAGTGGTAACAATTTGTGACGCTGAAAAGAAGCTTGAAGAGGTAAAGGCAAATGAAGAGAAAGGTCCTTGGTATGCTGATTTGGTGAACTACTTAGCTTGTGGAAGAGAGCCAATGGGTCTTGAAGGATATGCCAAGAAGAAGTTCTACAAAGATGTGAAAAGATACTATTGCGATGAGCCTTACCTCTACATACTCTGTAGAGATCAACTATATAGAAGAGTAGTAGCTGAAGAAGAAGTTGATGGGATCCTTACACATTGTCATGAGTCATCCTATGGAGGTCATTTCGCCATTTTCAAGACTGTTTCAAAGGTGCTTCAAGTTAGGTTTTGGTGGCCTCATGTGTTCAAGGACACTCAAGACTTTATCTCTAAGTGTGATTCATACCAAAGGAGAGGGAACATCACCAAAAGAAATGAGATGCCTCAAAACCCAATTCTAGAGGTGGAGGTGTTTGATGTGTGGGTTATTGATTTCATGGGACCATTCCCATCATCTTTTGGCAATAAATACATCCTCGTAGCTGTTGACTATGTCTCCAAGTGGGTGGAAGCTGTAGCAAGTCCCACCAATGATTCTAGTGTGGTGATCAAGATGTTCAAGAGCACTATCTTTCCAAGATTTGAAGTTCCAAGAGTTGTGATCAGTGATGGAGGATCTCATTTCATCAACAAGCTGTTTGAGAATCTTCTCAAGAAGAATGGTGTGAAGCATAAGGTTGCAACCCCTTACCATCCTCAAACAAGTGGTTAAGTTGAGATCTCCAACAGAGAAATCAAGTCTATTTTGGAGAAAACGGTGGGAACTACAAGAAAGGATTGGTCTATCAAGCTAGATGATGCACTTTGGGCTTATAGGACAGCTTATAAGACTCCTTTGGGAACCACACCTTTCAACCTTGTGTATGGAAAGGCTTGTCATCTACCAGTTGAGCTTGAGTACAAGGCATTGTGGGCTGTTAAGTTGCTGAATTTTGACATCAAGAGTGCCAAGGAGAAAAGACTTCTCCAACTCAATGAGCTTGATGAGATTAGACTGGATGCTTTTGAGAACTCAAGGATTTACAAGGAGAAAACCAAAGTTTTTCATGACAAGAGGATCTTGAAGAGAGAATTCAGTGCTGGAGATCAAGTGCTTCTCTACAACTCTAGACTGAAGTTGTTTCTCGGGAAGCTCAAGTCAAGATGGTCCGGTCCTTTCAAGATCAAGGAAGTTAGGCCATATGGGGCAGTTGTGTTATGGGACAGGTATGGTGGAGACTTCACAGTCAATGGACAAAGAGTTAAGCTCTACATGGAAAACACAATGGAGAAGAAAAGAATCTCGGTTTCACTATCCGACCCCGTTACCACCTAGCCAAAGGGAAGTAAAGTCAACCTAGAGACTTAAAACGCGGGATAGGTGGCGCGGGGTCTTTTACCCGCTCGTACGAATTTGGTCGGAGATAGCAATCCGACGCGGGATGACCCACGCGGGTTGTCTTACCCGCGTCGCTTCATCGTAGGCTCGACGCGGGATGCCTTACCCGCTCGTGCGAATTGAGAGTTCGTCGTTGGCCCGACGCGGGGACGACGACGCGGAGTGTAGCTGTTTCTTCCTACCCGCGCCCGCTCCGGTCAAACCCGCTCAGGTATGGTTTCTCACCATAAACCCGGGATCCCAACCCGATTCAACCCTAAAAACTTACCCTGCGTCTCTCTCTCCCCCTTTTCCTCTATCTCTCTTTCACAAAACATCAAACCTCCCACACCTTATCACCCCATATCTCACTCAATTCTCCACCAAATCACTCCATTCTTCTTCCTAAATCCAAGCTTTCGCCCTTGTAATCTGTTTTCTTGATTCAACTTGTCATTTCCTTTCATCCAAAGCAAGGTACAAATGGAGAGAAAGGATCAACACAAGATAGAGACCGAGAAACAAGAACTTGCCAAGCAAGAGACTGCTAGACATGGGAAGCCTTTAACCTCCGAATCTATAACGGGAGGAACTTCTAGGCAACAAGCCTTGGCAGCAAAGAAGAGAGATGGCAAGCGGGTTGTAACTGCCGAGGGAGTAGATGCTAGTGATAGACGATCATCCCCTTCCAAGAGATCTAAGGAGCCAGAGGACAAGGAGATAGCTCTTCCTCAAGAGGAAGAAAATGAAGACATTACTGAAGGAGACCAAGCTCCCCTCAAGAAAGCCAAAGTGTCTAAAGGGAAGAAGGTTGATACTGAGAGGGATAGAACCAAGACACCAACTGAAGATGAGCTATATGGGCATTTGAAGAATGGTGTGTTGTGGCCTCCAACTTGATTTGCGGATATCAAAATTATGGAAGAGTTGGAGATAGGTGACGACATTAAGCAAATGTTGGAGCACATGAACATGCAGAGCTTCTTCACTATGGCCTACCCTACCTATGAAGACGAGTCATGTCAGTTCTTGGCATCGTTAGAGGCCACCTATCACACCACCAAACATGTGCGGCAAGGATGGGAAAGATCAAATTCAAGATCCGAGGGAAGGTTTACTACATGACCTTCAAGGAGATTGGACAAGCACTTGGTCTTAAAGATTTGGAGGAATCATCCATCCCTATGCCTTATGATGCAACTAGGGAGGAGAACATTGCCAAAATGGTTTGGAAGGTGTTGGCGGGGAAGAGTCGCAAAACCAGCCGCGACAAAAACGCTTCCATTCGCCATCCTTCCGTGCGCTATCTCCACCGGTTGATTGTCCACACCATTTTCCCAAGGAAAGAAGCAGACATTGTTAATGATGAGGAACTACAACTTCTTCACCAAACCGTCCAACATTATGCTCACCCATCTCAGTTGCCTCTTGTCAGCACTGATTTCTACAAGAATTTTGGAATGGTGGGATTCTTTGTGAAGCGCCTCATCCACTACAAAGAGTGGGGTTGGACAACGAGTGACTCGGAACCTCAGATTGGAATTGGTGGCTTGATAACTCCATTGCTTAAGTTCAAGGATATATCCTTAGAAGATGATCCAATTGGTCCCGCTTTCATGGATGGAAGCTACTTGAAGAAAGCTCAGTACTTCAGTGGAAGATTCGAGGGAACTTGTGTCTACTCTTACCTACAGTCTACAAAGGAGGTTGAAGTGCTTCTCCCAAATTGGAACCTCACGAGTTTGACGCGACCAGGAGCTATTAGCTTTGATATTGGGGAAGAGCACCTCCTTGGACCCCATGGTCCTCTAGGCCCCATGAGATCTCCCAAGAGGAAGAAGACTGCAGATAAATGTGATGTGTTCCAAGAAAACACTTCCGGTTTAAACTCCGAGCTCCTCTATGGTCCTCCTCGTTACCACTTTGAGCAACGTCCTGGAGCCTTACCCAGTGGTCCCTTCGCCAAGCTCATGAGCATATTGGCAACCTCCAAAGGTGGAACAAAGCTCAGGACAGAACCATCTTCAAGCTCAAAGCCAAATGTAAGGAGTTGAGTAAGACTGTGAAGAGGCAAGCAGAAGCTTCAGCTCAGTTCATGAAGAAGGTGGCTGATATACTAACTAGAGGAGCTGTGGCAGGATGCTCATCATCAGAGTTTGACTTCCTTACCCCCCCAGCCGCAACCCCCAATAGATCCTTTGGCACTCAGTTTCCCCGCCACCAAGAAACAGCTGCTCTGCCGGAAGCGAAACCCACCAGCTCAACCATCCGATTCAAGAAACAAATCTCCATCCCTTGCCTCGACAGATAAGGAAGCTGACACCGAGGATGAGGCATCAGCCTCTTCCCACGCTCCATATTGAGGTACTCCTCCACCTTTCCATTGTATATACCAGTTTTTCTTTGCATTTTTCTCTCTTTTTCGGTATCTCCTTCAACTTCCTAACACAGAGATTGTGTGAACTAAGTTTGGGGGAGGTACCAAGTATTTGATCATGTATTCGCTGATGATTTGAGTCTCATGCATTGCATTGTACATACATATATGCATAGAAAAACCAAAAAAAAATTTGAAAATTTTGAAAAACACAAAAAAAAAACATGTAGTTGCATCATTTGCACTTCTAGGATTGAGTCTAGAGCATATATGTTGCATTCACTTGCATTGGGAACAATGATTTAAAATGTCTTGTAAAGTAACTCTTGTCTAGAACTCAAAGTGACACCGTAGTTAAACATATCAAGTAGCTTAAGCATCTCTTGAAAGCCTTGCACGTTTCGAGCCTTGAAAACTCTTCTTGAAACTTGTTTGCTTGCTTGATATTGGCATTGTTCTTAAGATCAGCTCCAATCTGAACTGGGCTTGAATGAACTTAATCTCTCTTGCATATGGGCATTTGCATACTTGATCATGGATCTCATACATATTTGGGTTATCTTATTCCTTTATATCAATCTCTGTTAACCAAATGGCACTCCACACCCTACAACCCTGACAATTCGTTGAGACCAAACATTGAATTGCATGAGTGAGGCCTATTTTGATAGCTTGTCATGTGCAAAATCTTGAGAGTATTGGAGGCGACATAG
>NC_027749.1:7967513-7972789 GCF_000695525.1 Brassica oleracea var. oleracea | reverse complement strand
CAAATAGAAAGAAAACTCTAGGGACAAAAAGGAAAGTACGAAGCTCTAACAAAGAACCTTCCCCCTTATAAAAAAAAAAAAAAAGAATCAAATAGAAGGGGGGGAAGGAAATGGGAAAGAGTTAGAGCTTGTAAAAAGTGAATTAAAGTCCCTAGTGGTTGAGTTAAAAAAGAGTTGTTCATTGGGTAAGTGATGTGAGGGGTTTATTTTGGTTTTGAGATGATGATAAAAAGGGTAGAACTTGTGATCACTTATAACAAAGGGGGTAGAATGATGAGAATGAATCTATGTATGCATGAGTTGCTTCTAATCTTAGATAAATTTTGCATAATGATCAAGCTCCTAGTTTTTGAGTGATAACCACCTTGAAATGAAAACATTTGAATCCTTGTTTTCATTCATATTAGACCATGCTTACCTAGCCAAATGATTTAGATCATGTGCCCATTTGTGAGAATTCACCTTGTGTGTGTGTATGTGAATCAATGTGAGAGTTGGTAGAAGGGACTTGTTAGTTGAGGAGTATTGCAACTTACGTAGAGGCATAAGAGTAGGGATGGGCCTAGAGAAGCTAGAGTATAATAAGAGAGTTGCTCATGCTATTTGCTATGTTTCCTTAGGATGTTAAGTTGAGTACTAGGGAGTGTTACTTTTGGCTATGAGTTCCCACCTTCAAACCTCTCGCGGGTTGAGGCACGCGGGTTCCCTTACCCGCGTTGTCGAGGTGAAGTCGTCGACGAAGTCACGCGGGATGAGCGACGCGGAGTCCTTTACCCGCTCGCACGAACTGCAGGCGTAGCGACGTCTTGACGCGGGTTGAGGCACGCGGGTTCCCTTACCCGCGTTGTCGAGGTGAAGTCGTCGACGAAGTCACGCGGGATGAGCGACGCGGAGTCCTTTACCCGCTCGCACGAACTGCAGGCGTAGCGACGTCTTGACGCGGGTTGAGGCACGCGGGTTCCCTTACCCGCGTTGTCGAGGTGAAGTCGTCGACGAAGTCACGCGGGATGAGCGACGCGGAGTCCTTTACCCGCTCGCACGAACTGCAGGCGTAGCGACGTCTTGACGCGGGTTGAGGCACGCGGGTTCCCTTACCCGCGTTGTCGAGGTGAAGTCGTCGACGAAGTCACGCGGGATGAGCGACGCGGAGTCCTTTACCCGCTCGCACGAACTGCAGGCGTAGCGAAGGTCCGATGCGGGGAGTGTGACGCGGGTTGGATCCGATCGTCTCTACCCGAGTCGAAACTTATCTTTAATCGAATTTTAATGTTTTTAAAGAGCTTTTTAGACTTTTGAATGGAAACCATTAGGTTTACCAAAGACATATAAATATTCTTGTAATCCCAAAGTTGGGACTTATCTTGTTTTCTATCTAATCAAAAAGGAACCTTTAGATAAAAAGATCTAATCTTGATCATTATCCTTTGTGATTGCTTTGTTGATTTGATCACTAATCATGATTAACACCAAATCATCATTGATTCTTGGGTTTATCATGAAGATTAGTGAGTAGTTATATTTGGATTCATGGGTTAGGGAGACTAAGGGTGATTAGGCTAGATCTAAGGTGTTGTAGCACAGATCCATCTTGTTCCTTGCTAGTAAGGTGCTTTTAATGCAGTTTTAGAGTTGGCTTCTCTAACGTTGAGTCTTAGGCATTTCACACCCGATAGGTGTTCGATGAAATGCATGAACCAACTCTACTATGCTTTTAACACTCTTTACCAAAGAGATTTGATGTTAAAGGTGTTAAGATGGCTAATAGACTTGAAATTAATGATTGCTTAGATAATATTCAACCAAAGAGATTTGATACTTGAGTTATCTTAGTGAATGAGCATTCATCTAGAGATAGAGTTTGTTTAGGATTGTGTCTAGGTCTAAGGTTAATAGATTGATTGAAAGATACCACATTTAGATTGAAACTTGATCACCCAAGGTCAATTCCCTTAGCCCATGAGTTCTCCCATCTCATAAGAAAGGAAAGCTTTGTTCTTTATTGCATTTTAGTAGTATTCTTATTCAAAATCATCTCACCAATTGATAGCACTTAGATTAAATATGGTCATGCATTCATTTTGCTTTAGAATCACTTAGTATTGGTTCGACAATCTTTTATATTACAACATTTGATTAGGAGTCTTTAAAACTCCTAACATCAACCAGGCGATCAATCAGACTGAAAAAAGATCGACCAATCTCTTGGGATCAAGCAAAAGATCGACCATAGTAAACATGGATCGACCATCAAAAATGCTTCTTCTTTCTTTTGTTCAAATCATTGATTTTTGTGCCAAAAACTTCATTCTAACATGATTTAACCTGAAAATATTTAATAAACACTAAAAAGACTCAAAACACCTTGATGTGGATTAAGTTTACAATAGATCGATCATACTAATGCAAGCACATATACTTGTAGTATGTTGAATCCAATCCTATAGATATTACAAGCAATGAAAATCAAAAGAAATGTTAAATTCAAATGCATTCAAAGTAAACAAGTAAATAAGATTTTAACTCAAGTAAACAAGGAACAAAACAAATATTCAATTGATGAATAGAGAACCTGAATGCAAATGTGACTGTTCTAGATAAATTAGTTCCAAGTCAAGGTGTAAATCAAGCAATAAACAAGTCGCTATAGGTTAAGACACAAGCAACAGACTAATCCTTTTTTTAACACAAACTCAATAGACTAATCCACTTCCATGAAAAAAAATCTCCATTCAGTCAAGCAACAAATAACAGATTTCTAATACCATCAAACATGCATTGGAATCAAGTCTAGCATTTAACAACCGCAACATCAAATCTTTTAGGTTATTCAAGTTAAAGCAATATTTAAGGTTCACTCAAAAATTTTAAGACCATCTCTAATAGTTTTTTCTATTATTATTTTTTTAAATAGAATAATTCTATAATAGAATTGATTGTTGCTCTAATGATATGATATTTTATAGTGAAAAATAGAATGATGAACAAAAAAAAACAAATTACTATATATAGAGTAAACCTATTTTTTATTCTTTTATAGAATGGAAAATATAGTATAATTGAAACATTTTTTAATATAAACTTTATTTTAGCTAGAAAATTTGATTGGGGTTAGAAATGTGTATGCACTAACAAACATCTTCATTGAATGAAATACCACCATATATATATATATATATATATATATGTTTTTGCTATACCACCATTAAATACATGATATATACGTGGAACCCGAGAATGTGATCAGGTTAGCTGGGAGATTTGTGATGTTTATTGTTGGATACACGTGTCCCATATTTACACATTGCATTAATTAGACGGTAATGGAATTTAATCAGCTTGGTAGGCTATTAGTTGCTAAGTGTTTCCATAGTTAACATTCACTAGATCCTTTCTTTATATTTAAATTTTTTACATTTATCATTTATATTTGTATGTGAATTTTTGTATATTAAATTATATATAACTAATTTTTAAATTATATATATAACACAATTAACTAATAAAATATGAAGAATCGAGTCCGAGGTTTTAGAGTTATGTAAAAAAAATATAATTATGTATAGAACATAAATTATCTTAGTTAAAAAGATCGGAATTTCATCTCGAATAAATTCACGAAAATAAAAAGTACCCCAATAACCTACTTAAAATATAAAACCCCCTTTTAGAAAAAAAAAACGTACTTAATAATATTTTTTTACGTGTAATAGTTGAAAACTGACAATTGAATATCGATCTAGAATATTATTTTAATATATCTAATGGAAAAATATTAATTGTAATAAACAAATTTTAAATTTTGTAATATTACATGAATTAGAAGTCTTTAAAATATAAAATCTAAAATCTATTTTATTAACATAATATATTTTTTATTCATTTATTATTTTAACGTTACAAAATATTGCTTTAGTTTTATTTGTAGTTTCTTTTTAAGTAATTTTAAAGTTATCAAGAATATAATATATTTAAAATTATTTATGTAAATATATCCAAATATGATGTCTCATTTTTATGTGTGTTTGCGTTGAGCATATTTAATTTGTAGTTTGTATTTTTAATTACACCTTGTTGCGTGTCGTTCTATGGTTTTAATAAATGTGTTGTCATTTCATTTTTATTACTACTAACATGATTTTTTAGTGATCAGTGATAATGTATTTTTAACGTTATATATTACTCCCTCCGTTTCTAATTATAAATAGTTTTGTTTAAAAGCACGAATATTCAGAAAATTGTTATTTAAAAATATATATCATTTAACCAATTAATTCAACCAATTATTAAAAACCTAACATTATTTTATTGGTCACAAAATATCCAATAAATGAAAAAGATGCATTGAAATATGTAAACTACTTATATTGTGAAACAAACTCTTTTTGCTAAAACTACTTACATTTAGAAACGAAGGGAGTATATTTTCTAACTCTTCATGCTGGCACTTTTTTAAGAATCATTTTAATTAGATAATAGGTTTAAAGATGTAAATAAAACTGTGTATGTTGTAAATTTAGACTTTTTAGTGTAACTGAGCACTATCAATTATGAAAATTATATTATGATTTTATTTTACTAAATCTTTCTTTATGTGTATATTTTTTGTTTTATTTTGTATTTTTACAATTTTATTGCCTTATTCTTTAATTGCAGAGAATTGCTATTTCCAATTTTTGTTTCATATACCCTAAAAGTCTTCGGTTGATTTTTGTTTGTTTTCTTTCTCCAATTACAATGTACAGTTTGACCGTTTCTTTTTCTTGGGATCAAACTACTAATATCATTAGATAGAAAAACTTAAACTCCAAGAATTGAGTGAATATTTGTTCTAGAAAAAAATGATTTAGCCACTAATATAGTGAGATATTATAATATTGGAAGGTATGAAAACTCTTCTCTGTTGTCCTACGCTGGACATAATTAAGTTGTTGTCAATTGATTATATATTTGTGATAACTGGAAATACATCTTTATGTCTTCCTTACATCATTCATAATTGGTTTACGGTTCGACAATTTCTAATATACTGAGAGTAACATAATATTAGATGGTGATTATCTCCTTCCAACTAGGAATGCACAGAATGAGAGAAATTCAAGGTGAGACCACTTTACAATTTTATCCTCATATCTATATAGAGTTAGTTTATAGATTATTCTATATGTTTCAAAATGTAATCAGTTTTAATTAAAATCTATAATATTTAAAAGTTATTAGTTTAGAAAACTATCATTTAATATATAAATTTAATCAATTACAAAGTAATTTACATAATT
>NC_027749.1:7940705-7967489 GCF_000695525.1 Brassica oleracea var. oleracea | reverse complement strand
TGTCATTTAATATATAAATTTAATCAATACACAATAATTTACATAATTTAATTGGCCAAACAATATTCAATAAATATAAAGTTACATTGAAATATAAAAACAATTTATATAGTGAAACAAAAAATACTTTTAAACCATTATATTATAAAACAAAGCGAATATTCAAATTATATTGAAACATTAGAATAGTAAAAATCAGAATAGCTGAAATCTCAATGTCGCTCATTTACGTCGGCCATGCCTTAGATCATCTCCAATTTATTCCTCTATTTTTTTCTTTAAAATAGAGAAATTTCATAATAGAGATGGATTTGTCTCCGATGTCTTTTTCTACTTTCTCTCCTAAAAAACAATATAGAATATTATTTTCTAAGTTTTCAAATAATATTTTTTATTTGTGAAAGTTGAAAACCAGCCCAATTTATTTTAGTATTTTATAAAATTATGATATTATTTACACTAAATATTTCTTTACAAACTATTATGTAAATAAAAAAAATATAATTATATTTATATAAATAAAATATTTCACTAAAAAAATATTTTCGGTTATAATTGTTTAAGTAAAAAAGTTAAAAGATCATTTTGTAAAAACAAATAGAGGATGTGACATGGCAAAAATATAGTTTCTCATTGGCCGATTATTTCGCATACGTGGACACTCTATCTGAGGCTTATATCCTCCAGTTTTAATTAAAATCTGTAATATTTAAAACTTATTACTTTAGAAAATTGTCATTTAATATATAAATTTAATCAATACACAATAATTTACATAATTTAATTGGCCACACAATATTCAATAAGTATAAAGTTATATTGAAATATAAAAACAAGTTATATAGTGAAACAAAAAAATACTTTTAAACCATTATATTATAAAACAAAGGGAATATTCAAATTATATTGAAACATTTAGAATAGTAAGAATCAGAAAATGTAAAATCTCAACGTCGATCATTTACGTCGGCCATGCCTTAGACCTTCTCCAATGTATTCCTCTATTTTTTTCTCTAAAATAGAGGAATTTCATAATAGAGATGGATTTATCTCCAATGTATTTTTCCATTTTCTCTCTTGAAAAAGAATATTCTTGATATATTATTTTCTAAGTTTACAAATAATACTTTTTATTTGTGAAAGTTGAAAACCAACCCAATTTATTTTAGTATTTTATAAAATTATGATATTATTTACACTAAATATTTCCTTACAAACTATTACGTAAATAAAAATATAATTATATTTATATAAATAATATATTTCACTAAAAAAATATTTTCGGTTATAATTGTTTAAGTAAAAAGTTAAAGGATTATTTTGTAAAAACAAATAGAAGATGTATTATTTTCGCCTACGTGAACACTCTATTTAAGGTTTATATCTTCATTTTATTACTTGTTTGATCAGTATTCAAAGGCCAAAGAACTATGTGTTCATAAGTTTACGAACGTAGTGGCGTAGTGCACATAATAATTGATTACTAAATCAAGTTACGTGTATGACATAGCTGATAATTTTTTTTTTTTTTTTTTTTGAACACCACATAGCTGATAATTAAATAAGTTAATCTGGTATAGGATACACACATTTGCCGTACGCCATGGTTACGTATTGCACTCAGTTGGACGAAATGAAATATAAATTGCATACATATTAAACCTAGGTGAGAAATTACTGATTGTGTACATTGTTGCTTTGCTATTTTTTATTGCTTAATTATTGATATTGTGTAACCTTTTTACAAACCTCTTGATCAAAAGCACATTTATAATATTAATATTTTTATAACAGAATGTATATTATGTGGATTTGAATCTAGTTGGTAACGCAACAGGCAACACAAACCACTATGTTATAATGTTTTAGCTTAAATCATGTTAGCTTAACATAACAACAATTCAAATCATGTACATTCTAGCACACTCTTTTTGTAAACAAAATCATTATATTTAAATATATTTAAAGCACATTTGAGTGAAGTAAATGCAATCCAACTACTAACAAACGATCTACTTTTAGTCATCATTTTTCCCTTCTAAAGTCCCTATATAAACCCATGACCACCTCACACTTTTCTCACAACCAACAGCAAAATACAATCTTAGAAAACAAAACTCAGCTAAATCAACCTATTTTCTTATCACAAAAAGGAGAATCAAAACACCATGGCTATTGCTCTTAGGTTCTTTACATGCCTTGTTTTGACGGTGTGCATTGTCGCATCAGTAGATGCAGCAATCACATGTGGCACAGTGACAAGTAGCTTGGCTCCATGTGCTACCTACCTATCGAGTGGCGGGGAGGTGCCACCTCCATGCTGTGCGGGAGTCAAAAAATTGAATGGTATGGCTCAAACCACAGCGGACCGCCAACAAGCATGCAAGTGTCTAAAGGCCGCTGCACAGGGCATCAACCCAAGTCTAGCCTCTAGCCTTCCTGGAAAATGCAGTGTTAGCATTCCCTATCCCATCTCCATGAGTACCAACTGCGACAAGTAAGCTTTTCGTTCTCTTTTTGCTAAGTGCAAGTTCACATTCTCTTTAGTTTTTAAAAAAAAAAATATTTTTCTTTACTTAGCTAATTACCGGATCTAGAGACCATCATTTGATTTTTTTTCTTATGTCCTAACTTATACTCTTAATCGTTTTTATTGTTGCAGCGTCAAGTGAAATGGGAGTTTATGTCAACATTAGCATGAAGTGTATGGTTTAGTATAAGATAATAAAAGACGGCTATCTAAGCTGTTATTACCATACTCTTGTCATGTTACTTTGTAATCTTTTCTTTCTTGTATTGTATCTTGATATGTTTAAGATATGAAAATAGTACCTTATTAATACATCTTCTCTTTATATCTTTATCCAGCTCCTTCGTACATATCAATGATACTAGTGCAGAATTCTATAACCAATAAATATGGATAAACTAAGATCTTAGTTTTGTGGTCAAGATTATAAATTTGAGGTGGTACCAGAAACCAAATACTATCAAAACATCTCTAAACTTATTTTATTTTTCACCGTAAAATAGAGTTTATAGTAAAAATATTTTAATGGTAGTCTATTTTCATTCTATATTGAGTAAAAATGGATTTTTTATATATAGAGTAATTCATTTATTTTATGTTAATCACTTTATTTTTATTCTAAAATAGAATACTATTGGAGTACAGCACAATTCTATTATAGAGTTACTATATTTTAAAAGAAAAAATAGAGTGAATTATTAGAAATGGTTTTATTTTGAAATACGAAAGTGTTTTGAATGGTTTCTTTCAGGGAACTATGAATTATTATTTTACCTAGAACATTACTCTCTCTCCCTCTGTTCCCAAAAGTAAGATTTTCTAAAGTGTTCACGCTTATTAAGAATTCAATAAATGTTTATAATTTAATTTTTCTTTTATTTTATCATGCACTTTCCAATAACTTTTCACCAATGAAATTTAATCAGTTCAAATATTTTCATTTAATGTTTTTTAAAAGTATAAAAAGTACCTTAAACATATAGAAAATCTATCTCTGTGGAACAAATAAAAAATTTAAAACATCTTATTTTTGGAAAAGGAGAGAGTATGAATTATTAATTTGTACCATAACACGGAGATATTCACGATTGTCGACATGAATAGAAATCGACTACTATTTTGGTCTAAAACAAAGAAACAAATGTAGTTTATGATTTAAATTTATGCAAATATTTGTAAATAATTTTCGTTTGACTCCAACAAAATATAAAATATAGCATACAGTAGAATTTCATGTCAAATTCCCCTAACTGTCTCAAAAATCAAAATGAGAATATGGATAAATAATAATGCATTAATATGTGGGATAATGTACGGTAAAGTATATTGTCATCTATAAGTCAAATTAATATGCACCAAATGCGTTGGAACTCGAATCAGAAACGTCTAATCCATAACTAACAAACTCGAAGAAGAATCAAATACTTTTCGTCTCAAATATATCACAATAGCTCGATAAATCTATCTCACAAACCCGAGAAGGTGGTCTTAAGAATAACACGTTACAACAATCGGTTTACAACTTAGTGAAAAATCCGGTTTGGTTACTTAACCATAGCTCAATCTTCAGCCCAGCCAGTTCAATCTAATTATTCCAAGAACCGAACTAACACGTTGAAGTGTTAACTAAGCTCCTGGTTTATCATTTAAGCCGTAGACAATCGAGATCGTGATAACCAACAATAATTAATACGTGTAGCATAATGTGGGCAATAATCTAAAATACTAATGGAAATGTGAAACGTTGTCCAATGGGTTTAGGAATTGTGGCTATGCTAGTTGGGAGAGTTGTGACTTTGTGAGTTTTGATGTTTGATAAACGTGTCCCTCAGTTATAAATTGCATTAATTGGATAGTATTAAAAATGTAATTGTATAGTACGGCTTTTTAGTTGACAAATGATTGACTAAAACCATTTCCGAAAAAGACACTCTATACCTTCAAATATAAAGTTTTTTACTCTCCAAAAAGAAATTTCAAAACTTCAAATTTGAAGTTTTGAGAAGTGAAACTCTATATTTGAAATTTCACTATTCAAAACTTCAAATTTGAAATTTCATAATTTTATTTGCATTTTGGTCCCTACAATCACACATCACCATTATGATTCATAAATATTTTTTCGTTTATTGTTTTAATCCTTAAAAATTATATCTCCTAAATATTTTAAATTTTGTTTACAGAATTTAAATTTTACACATAAAATTAAATAAAACTTTAAAATAAGATTTTAAAATATTTTAAACTAGATTTAGACAACAATAATATACAAGAGAAACTTAACAAAAAAAATTTTAAAAAAATTACACGAAGATATAACTATTACACAAATTTAAATATTACAACAATACTAATAATCAGATAAGTTTGATCCGGAACATTCAAAATTTTCAAATATTGTTCAACTTTTTTTTTTGTAACTGAAGATGGTTGTTGTTGTTGTTGTTTTGATGTTTTTTTTCGTACAATTTTTTTTTGTTCATATCGAATATTTCACGAGTATTAATATCATCGAAATAAAATTAGTCTTTTAGCACTATTTTATGTTTCTCTTTTACTTTCTTGTTCTGATTTAATGTATTTATAAGTATTAATATCACCTGATTTCAACAAATTTTAGCTCGTAATCTACAAAATAAAAATGAGGAGAGCCATTTTTACTTCGAAATGCACTAATAGAAAATTATTTTATGGAATAGTATGGTATTTTGTTTGAAGTTTAATATTAATTTATTTTTATTTAAATTTTATATTTTAATAGAATATTTTATTAATTAATATTGTTGTAATATGTTTATATATGTGCTAGTTATTTATAATTTTTTTATAAATTCAAATTAGTTATGACAAATATAAGGACCATATTATAAAATACAAATAGTTTTGAAGTTAAGTTGAAGTTTTGCTTTTGGAGAATAACACATTAAAATTTCAACTATAGATTTTTAGAAAATCAAAATATAGTTTATTTTTGGAGATGCTCTAATGGTACACAAAAATTATCTCTATATTTCACTCTAAAATAGAGTAAATCCTTTATAGAGTTGAATTTGCTCCAATGGTTCAACTCTATAATAGAGTTACTCTTGTGAACATTATAAGAGAATTCTTTTTCTTTTTTTTTTGTTCACCAACTTTTTCTTTTGTTCACAATTTCACAAACATTATAAGAGAATCTATGTCTTTTTGGTAAAATATAAAGTAAAATAAATAGAACAAAACTGATTACCCGAGAGGAAAGAAAAATAAAAGTTAGTGTTATTCAGACCAATTCCAATGTAACACTAAGACACCAAATTTGATGTAGTTTATTCACAAAAAAAAAAAAAAGACACCAATCCATCAAATTTGGTATAGAGTAAATAGTGTTATGCAAAATTTGGTGTAACACTATTCATCACCCCAAATATTTTATATGCATATTTTATTATGTTTTATTTTAATAATGTAGTTCAGTTATTATTATTAGTTAAAATTTGTAGCTAAACATAAATATATTTTATTTTTTGTATTTTAAAATTATTTTTACATATATAATATATTTTTCAGAATCAGTATGATGTAATATAGTTTTATTTTCAAATATCGATTATAATATTTATTCAATTTAATCATTAATGAACAATTAATAATATTACATTATTGTAAAGTTATTTAATACTCTCTCTGTTTCATAATAAATGTCATTCTAACATTTTTTTCTTGTTACACAAAAAGTATCACTTTACAATTCCATTACAAATTATACTTACTTTCAGCTGAAAATTAACTGCAAACTGTATTGATTTTATAAATAATTTTATTTATTTCAAATACTATTGGTCAGAGAGGTGTAATTAATAGCAACTTACATATATTTTAGCAATTTTCTTAGTCTATGTAAAAAATATCATACTGACACTTATTAAGAAACGGAGAGAGTAGTAATTAATTAAAGCTTTATATAGTACTATTATATTCACCAAAAATTAAAATAACATTTTTATTTTTATTTTATAATATAGTTAAATTTGTTCTACTAACTAATACAAATTTTATTAAAATATATTATTTTGTTATGTACTTTTCATAATTAATAGTTTGTAATTTTTGATATAATAATTTATATAAAATAAATACAAAAAATTATAATATTTAAAACAAAAAAATATAAATGTAAATAAATGTTATAAACAGAAAATTACAAAAATTTAACAAACATATAATAAAGTGTGATAAAATAATTATTTATTAATTACAAGTAATAAAAATATAAAAATTATTAAAACTGAAAACATCAAATAATATATTATATTATTTTTGGTGTAATATTTGGTGTCATAGTTGGAGATGACAAAAAAAAAATAATGAAACCAAAACACTAATTTGATGTAATTTCAACATCAAATTGGATATCATGGTTGGAGATACTTTCAGCATTTCTCTTGGATAAAAAGAGGGAGAGAAAAGTATTAAAGGTATGAGAGAAAAATCACAGTTTTTTCTTACAAAATTATTAAATTGACTTTAAAACAGACTCATATTACAAACACGATTCAAACAAAAAACCTAAATCAAAAATAATAAAATTTAATCATTTCACCTGATTGGTAAAGCTTAGTACCAAATTTCATTAATATATATAGGGTGTGAGTGTATAGAGAAAACTAGAGTAACAAAATGTTTTACTCCAAATTTTTACTGATATACACTCACACCTTTGCATATTGACCTTACTGTAAATATAAAAAACAGAATTTTAAACAGTCAAAGGTTAAACGATAGTATATCAATTTGCATAGTACAAGTAGATATCTCCAGTCATTATTTAAATTTTTTTTTTCAATTTTTTTTATATGTCATCATCATATTCACTTGCATTTGAACAAAATGACATGACTTATTAAAAAATATGACAAGGCTTAAAATTAATTATGACATAGACATTTGTATTTAATGTTAATTTAGTTTTTTGTAAGTTTTTTAAATTATGGTAATAACTAATAACTCATACATTATCATCAAATTAAATTAATTCAAATATAACATTAAAATAATATAATAATAGAAATTCAAACATCACAATATTGTTCAAAAAATTATTTAACCTTTTTAATGACTATACAATTTATTTTTACTAAAATAATTTCTTCTAAATTTTATTTTTAAATTATAAATTTCTAATCCTAAGACTATCAGTTTTCTTTTAATATCTACAATTTGTTAAAATACAATTTAATTTTGCTTTTTGATAATTGTAAAGAAAAATTTAAAAAATTTCCTTTTAATTGTATGTAATTTTATTTAATATATTTTAACTAAAACAAGTATATAAAAATCAAGCCAAAATTATAATTTTAAATATATACACATTCATTCTTAAATATAATTTTTGAATAAGCAAAATTATTTACTTTTCTTAATTTTAAATTTAATTAAATAAAATGTAAATTAAAATATTGCTAAAGAAAATAATAAAATCTAAAATATTAACAAAAGTTTTGAAAAATATAATTTAACTTTACATTTTTATTGCGCAGGAAAAAGACCAAGTTAAAGTATATACTTTTTGTCACTATCCCTTACCCCCTGTTCGAAAACGCGGTCGCCTAGGCGCTGTTCGGAGGTTGACTGCGGCGATTTTGCTCAAATCGGTGTAGCTAGACGTTGATCCGCGTAAAACCGCATAATTTCCGCATTGACCGCCTAATTCCCGCGTTGACCGCCTTTTTTTTGTCCGTGTAAGTTAAAACACGGTTGATTATTTTTTACTCATTATTGACAGATTTTGTGTAATTATTCATTACTAAATAATTACAATTAGCTATCAAACCCAAAAAAAAAACACATACATACTACATTTAGGGATTTTTTTCGTACTAAACCCACCATTTATGAATCAAAAAGAGACTTTTTAAAATTATATATAAAAAATTATATAATTATGTCAAAAAACTTTTATTATCATGTTTAAAATTAGCTAAATATATTATAAATATATTAAATTGTATTTAAAACTAGATCCCGCGTAATCTTCGAGTACTCTCTGATTTTTTGGTAACTCGCTAGGTTCGGAATTACTGTCCGACTAGCGCCTTGCGTAGTTCCAAACATAGCCCTTACCTAAGGCAGCGTAACTAGGAGGAGGTCACTTGAACCCTATGAACTTTTATTACGAAAAAAACTTGTATTTCTGAGTAAACTTTTATTTGCTCATAGCTAATTTAAACATGTGATTTAATTTTGTTGACCCCAAATGTACTTGGACCAAGTGAGTAGGGAGATGGTGAACCAGTTTTGTATATATAGGCCCTATTTTGAGTTTTTTTGGCTGGCTCCGCGACTGCCCATATAACACTTTACTAGGATAAGACCTGCGCAAGGCGTAAAATGAGTTTATTTGTATATATTATCGATAATTTCTTTTATATATTTGATTATTTTATTTATATATATACAATATTTTTTGTTGTTATTATATAATTTCTTTCCGATTGATCGGATCAATTTTTATTAAAATTAATGGAACAAAACTATAATTAATACATCATGGATTGATCGGATTGGACATTAAACAAACTATGACATAAAAACATTATTTTTTCCATTGAACACATTCTTGAAAAAAGTGAACAATATTGTTTTCACAGTTGAATTATTTTGACTTTTATCTTCAATAGGGTTTTGAAAACTTTCAAATCAACCATCGAATTGATACATGTCATTTTAATGTTTTTAGTCGTATATTTAAGGAAAACTTACATTTTTGTAATTTAAAATCGTTTTAAAAAATTCAACATATAACATATAAGAAAAAATCTAACATATAAGAAAAATATAACATATAATGTGTCCTCATTTTTGTATTTTAAAGTCGTTTTAAAAAATATATATATAACATATAAGGTTTTCTCATTTTTGTAATTTAAAGTCATTTAAAAAAAATCAAAATATAACATATAAGAAAAAATCTAATTTTTTATTATATGGTTAATGTGATTGTTTATTTTTTTAATAATATAAAATTAAACAAAAATGAAGAAGGATGCAAAAATTGTTATCAAATCTTTATTATTCATAATCATTAATTGTCATATATATGTAAATCATATTAGGTAATTCTGTAGCTTTTATTTAAGGAAAGAATACACACTTCTTATATTTTAGGTTAATATAATGTTCTCTAGTGGACATTAAACAAATTATGACATAAAAAACCTTATTTTTTCCATCGAACACATTATTGAAAGAAATGAACAGCATTGTTTTCACAGTTAAATTATTTTGACTTTTATCTTTCATATGGTTTTGAAAGCTTTCAAATCAACCATCGAATTGATACATGTCATTTTAATGTTTTTAGTCGTATACTTAAGGGAAACTTACATTTTTGTAATTTAAAATCGTTTTTAAAAAATTCAAAATATAACATATAAGAAAATTCTAACATATAAGAAAAATATAACATATAAGGTGTCCTCATTTTTGTATTTTAAAGTAGTTTTTAAAAAAAATATATAACATATAAGGTTCCTCATTTTTGTAATTTAAAGTCATTTAAAAAAATTCAAAATATAACATATAAGAAAAAATCTATTTTTTTATTATATGGTTAATGTGATTGTTTAATTTTTTTTAATAATATAAATTTAAACAAAAATGAAGAAGGATGCAAAAATTGTTATCAAATCTTTATTATTCATAATCATTAATTGTCATATATATGTAAATCATATTAGGTAATTCCGTAGTTTTTATTTAAGGAAAGAATACTTACTTCCTATATCTTAGGTTAATATAATGTTCTCTAATGTTATATAATTATGGAATAATGTGACACCTAGAAAACTATACTTTATATTAGATGCTCTAGAATTCTTTGAAATGAAATTTAGAAGGCATTTAGAGTGTCACCTAGAATTTGAAGTTTTTTTAATTAATACAAAATTAAGGTTTTAATTTTTCAAATGCTTCTCAATTAATATATAGGGGATACTGAAATGTCATTTGAAAGTTTTTCACAAATTAAGAAATCATCTAAAAGATTTGTTTTACCGTATATTCATATACTAATAGTTTTCTTTCTCTAATTAAAATATTAAATAATATGACCAAAAGTAGATTCTTATTTAAATTTCTGCACCGAAAATATAAAACAATGTTTTTCTAAAACAATAAAATCTTAAGAGAAAAATTCTTTGTGAAATGAATTGAATATTGATTATGTACAATATAGAAGATCAAAAGCATAATATCGTAAAATACGAAACTATACAAGATAAATATAAAAGTTAATAGTAGTATATTGATTTCCATACACTACATAGCATCCTCTATATATTATTTGAGAAACACTACAACTTCTTTTTGTAGTCACGTGTCATCACTAGGATGATTATTAGAATCATTAGAGAAATATGTTGGTTCATCTAATTATATAATAAACTTTTTATTAAACTAACAATAAATTCATTATTAATGTTCTTTATAATTTCCTTAAATAAAAATTCCATAATTGCCTAATACGACTAAAATATATATGAAAATTAATGATTTTGAATAATAAAAATTTAATAAAAATTAGTGTATCTTCTATCATATTTATTTAATTTTAAACTATTAAAATAAATTAAACAACCACAATAAACATATAATAAAAATTTAGATTTTTCAGTATATGTTATATTTTGAATTTTTAAAAATGACTATAAATTACTAAAACTGTTAAAAGTCTCACATTCAAATTTTGTGATCCATGATTTAAAATTTTTGTTATGACAAAATACAAATAATTACAAAATCATATAAGTAAAAAGTATAATTTAAATAATTATTAAGATTAATATTTATATATATATATATATCATTTTAAATTAAATTATAAACCATATCAAATACATAAATATTTTAGTTTTGAAATTTAATCTGAACAATTATTTTGATAAAAGATTTGAATGAACATTGACAACTTAATTTAAAAAAAAAAATCACTAGAACTATTAATCCCATGAAAATTTTGTTATCAGTAATTTAAAGTTTTTACTATAAAAGATACAAATGATCAAAAAATCATATGAGTAGAAAGCATCATTTAATAGATATTAATATTAAAAATATAATATGTATGTTAATATCTTTTAAAATTTAATTACATATCCTATCAAATAGAAAAACAAAATATTGTTTGGATTAATAAAATTGATTTAATTATATGTTAGCACCAATTTAACTATATATGTAATAGTTAATGACTTTTAACTATTCAATATATATTTATTATTTCATGTAAAAACATATAATATATATAATTATTTATATATTTAATGTTCATCTCGCGCAAGGCGTGGATCTTAACCTAGTACTAATTACAAACTCTTGAAGAAAGTTTGGACAACTAGGACCAAACTCATGAGGTGATGATTTTACAATATTCATAGCTAATTTATATGTATTTTTGAAAAGCTAATTTATACTAGTTACAAGAACTTTTCATGTGTGATAATTTTACCAACCAGAACATGGCTTCCTGACTCCTAAGAGCATCTCCAATGTACACCTCTATATTTTCCTCTAAAATATAGATCTCTATTATAGAGGTGAAAATGCTTCAATGTATGCCTCTATAATAGAGTTTCTCTATTTTAGAGGAAAATATAGAAGAAAATTACTTTTTGCTTCTATATTTAGAGGTAGAAATATCATATGTCTATATTTTTTCCTATAAATAGAGAAACTCTATTATAGAGACATACATTGGAGCATTTTCACCTCTATAATAGGGTTTCTCTATTTTAGAGGAAAATATAGAGATAAAAATAGGGGTGGGTTGGAGATGATCTAACGGTATAGTGTATAGATGTAATATTTTAGTTTTAGATTATATTGTTGGATTTCATATTGAGAACATTGTTGATGACCATGTTATATCTCCTTTGATCTCTACAATACGGTATATCCTAATGACAAGCAAGATTGTAAAGCCCATACGTAAGTGCAGAGCATTCAGTTTTTTTCTTCTGGTTGTGACGACCTGCAAATTAAATTCCACTACACTATCCATTAAAATTCCATCGCTATTTCTTACTATCCAACCAAGGTCAATATCAGTCTTTCCCTTCAATAACACATTTGAGCTATCAACTTGAAGGTCTCTGCATTTAACTTGTGCGCATCCTTCCTATGGAGATTCATTTGGAGGGTAGAAAGTCATTCTTTTGGTAGCATCTCTTCTTCACTGATAACTTTCTGTGCAAACAAGAGTTTATTTCGACTTTTCCAAAGTCTCTCATTGCTTTTTGAAGATAATCAGGGATAAACAAAACACATTTCCCTTACTGTATTTGAAGCGCTGTGTCTTTTTCATGATTTATCTTTTATTCTCTTTTAGACAACTCGAAATAAAAATCACAAAAAACTAAAATATAAAAATCCAGATATGCGACTAATTTGTTATAATTGACATTATTGTAATACAGTTTTGGTTTTGATCGACATTATTGTTATATAATATGTACTTCAATTTTTTTTTAAATGTGAAATAAAATTACTCAGATTGGACTAAACTAGTTTTTCATGTTTTTTCAACCCATTTGTAAATGAAATGACAAAATGATAAAAAAGGAAATTTTTATTCCCATTTAAACCCTTTGTTACAACCCATTTGCACTATTAGCAAACCTACTAGAACCACCAGAAAAGAAATCAATAAACGGCTGCTCTCGTCCGCCGCCATCACCGAAACAAGTCACCGGAGAGTCACGCCCAGGGGAAAATTTGGAATTTCCAACACCATCCTCACTGGCCGCGTCCAAAGGCTGAAGTGGAAAAAGGGGAAGCGTCTTCGGTTCATTAGAATTGACGTTAATGTCCTCGCCGTTATAACCGTGATCCCGAAGGGCAAATCGGTCAAATCTAAGAGAACTCGATGACATTGACATTCTAGCTGCGGTTGTAGTTATGTCTGACAATTGCTTCTTATGATCTGTGATTGTGCGTTTATCGTAGCCACCGCTTGGATTCATCACATTGTTACTGTGTCTGTATACACTTCCATGCCCATGTTGATTGTGATGATCACCTACTTGCTGTAAATAATACGGACTAACACAACCCACTTCACAGCAACAAAATTAAAATAAGTTAGCACGTTTAAACCCTATAAATATAATACTGAAGAAAACTGTTGGACTATATATACGCTAAAAGACATCTCAAAAAACATTTCTATGATAGAAACGATTCGTTCAAACCTTTCATACCCAAAAAGAGACGTAAACAGCAAGAAACCGATTATATATGTTTTGTGTACTAGATTTCAGTACATATTATATTTTACGTGATCAATAAGAAAGGTAAAAGAGAAAATATGGAGAAGAACTACGTGCCGTTTGAGCAAAGCGGTGGGCGGAAGAAACGGGAGGTTTTGTGGAGGAGACGATTGAAGTAAGCGATGCGCTCCTGTTTCTGCTTTTGGCGTTGTCTAGCCTTATGGTTCTGGAACCAGTAAAAGACGTTTTTACCCTCTATATGTCCGTGCACACGGAGCCTACCGGTGATTTGCTGTATCTGATCGGCGCTTGGTGTTCGTATCCCTTCCTTGTAAAGATTCTCAAGAAGCGTTATTTGTTCTTTCGTTGGGTTCCACCTTGAACTGCTTGCCGTTCCTGCCTTCCCTTCCTTTTCCATTGTGAGGTATTTGAGAATTTTGGGGTTTGATTGATGCATTAAATTCAAGGGGGAGGCTCTTATATTTATATAGCAATTTAGTGAGGAAGTGGAACAGAGTCAAATGAAATGAAGAGAGAAAGACAGTGACATGCGTGTCGTTTTCTGTGCTGAAGACTCTGAAAACATGGCGGGGAGCGGCTGAAATGGTAAAAAAGAGGCTACTCTTTATGAGAAGACAAATAGAAAGAAAAAAACATTTGGATTTATTCAGGTTTTTCTTTTGTAAAATCAATCATTACTCTTAAGATTAAAAATAAGTACCATTTAATTAATTTGCTATAAACTGCGGCTAATAGAAAAAGATAACACAATACTTGTCTATGTCAAAGTGTTTACAACTAATTATTAAATATTATTCCCACGTGAACATAACTGTTTGAATTATGTGATTTTAATAACTTTTTCTTATTCTTTTCTGGGGATTACGAATGTTTTTTGTGAAGTGTTTTAATGCAGGAGAGCCATAAGTCTTGGAAATGAAAGAGACAGTAAGGATAAATACGAACGTTAATATAACAGGGCGGCAAAAGATAGCTGGTTGGATTGTGTTCTTTGTAGGTCATGAGAAGCCTATACATCTATAGTTTGCTTCGGAAATTGACATATCTTATTATAATTATATCACCATGTCTTATATAGTACATTTTATAGATATAATTTATATAACACGACAATAAGAAGTCGAGCCGCTTGGCTCTTCGATTTCTTAACAATTTCAAATATTTCAAATGTTTTGGCAAAGAAACAAAACCGTGATCCTATATTGTAAACCGTCAAAACAGAAAATTCTAGTGGCTTAGTTGCTTCGCCTCTTCGTCTTAGTCTCATTTCTCAAATCCGATGTCCATCATATTTTGCTTAGTATAATCAAGGTCAGGACGAAGTGGCGAATTCAAATATGGCTCTGTCATTTTCTTTTCAGATAGTTAGTTTATGATATAAGTACAAGAAAAAGTATCAGGCATTTTGACCGGATTTAGTAGGGCTGGGCAAATAAACCAAACCCGAAAATCCGAACCGAATCCGATCCGATGAAAATGAATCCGAACCGATCCGAACCCGACATAAATACCGAATGGATCTTGTTTTATGGTATTTCGGGTTATGGGTATTATCCGAACCGAACCCGAAATTAAATGGATATCCGATAGAATCCGAAACATTCAAAATGCCAAAAAAAACTTGTACCAAACATGATCTCAATTCCTAATATGTAGCCAAAATACACTAAGATATTATTAAACATATACAATAACTATCTACTACATGAAGGTTGATGGTTGAAAGTGGCGGTTGAGGCTTGAAATTTTTAGATTTTGGTTTTATTTTCATTGAATAATTTTTTTCATTTCATGAGAACTTAATTTTTCGTTTTATGATTTCATTTATTGGTTTTCTTTCTATCAATAACAACGTATACCTTTCGTTTGACTTTGAATGATCATGTTTGATGTTTTTTTCTTATTTCTGAATCGATTTTACTTATGTTTTGGTTACAAAATAGGTATAAATCAAGTACTTTAAAACCGAAGAACCGGTTGGAACCCAAAACCCGAAAGTACACCGGGTTGTACCGGTTCTTTGAAGATTTACTAACCCCGATCCGAACCCGATAAAACCCGAACCGGTCCCGAACCGAATTTTTATATAATCCGAATGGGGCTGATTTTGATAAACCCGAAAAACCGAGATCCGATTGGACAAAACCGAAACCCGATTGGGACCCTGAATGCCCAGGCCTAGGATTTAGTTTAACTTTTTCTTGTACGTATATATATCATAAATTGTCCGTAATAAAATATCTCGAAAAACAAATCGATGAAGACAAAAACACGATTATACCAGATAACATGAAAATACGTCTTATCACTATAAAAGTATATACATAGTCGTACACGCATTTTATAAGACCACTTAATTTTGTTTAAATAAAGACTATGGCTAAAATAACTGTGTTAAATGACAGAAATGTTTAACCAAAGAACACTGTGAAATGATTAAGCGAGATCTTGTCCTTGATGATGAAATATTCCATTTCTGGAACTATAGATTATTTCGTCACTCTCTTATTGGAACATTCTAGGTTACATTTGTGAATATATTTACTTGGAGATTACTCTATCAAGTATTGTATCTAGCTTTTTACA
The DNA here is from genome assembly GCF_000695525.1 of Brassica oleracea var. oleracea. Classification (NCBI taxonomy): domain Eukaryota; kingdom Viridiplantae; phylum Streptophyta; class Magnoliopsida; order Brassicales; family Brassicaceae; genus Brassica; species Brassica oleracea. The sequence goes on along the minus strand of NC_027749.1, from coordinate 7,951,106 downwards.
AAAAGAAAAAGTATTGTATCTAGCCTTATCATATCTAAACAGTCTATAGAATATTCACCAAGTGAAGATATTCAGAAATCAAATCTAGACTATTCCATTACTCTTAATAGTAGTGGTATTAGCGAATACACAACGACAATGGCAGCATATAGAAACTATTATTATTTCATCTTTCATAATTTAGCTTACAAACCTGAAATCTAGACAAATCAAAGAAAAGTCAAACTTTCAACAGTTCTGACTAATAGAGTGACGCCATCGTACAACTATCAATTAGTTAAAAGTTTATTGTGTTACCATGAACTTTTGATATAGAAATGTGTTATCTGCAAAATACTCTATATATATTGTATGATTTGTGAGAAGTTGCATGGGGAATGACAAATTGTGAAGCAAAAGACATGCACGGCTTCAATTTGAGTCTTTTAGGCACCTACGAATCTATAGGAGCAGAGATTTGCCTCGAGAAACAGTGTGACATACTCCCACATATAGACCTTTTTAAATATTAGTGCAAGCATTTTTTTTGAACTGAGGCATTTTCTTTTTCTTTTCAATAAATTCTTTTTGAAACTTCTATTTACTAAATACTTACAATGAAATTGAAATGGGTGAAAACTTACATATCCATTTTTTTTTATAAAACACCATTGGTGGACACAAATGGCACAAATGGCGGACGATATCTTATAATTTCATGATATCTAAATTTCATTGATGATAAAATAACATTGAATGTCATATTTTATTTTCCAACTCCAATCATAATACCAAATTTCAAACCAGAACAATATTATATATATTATGTTGGTCTGTTAAAATTTTGTAATTTTATGTTTAAAAAAATTAATTAAAAAAATTAATTACAATTATAATTTTATATTATTAAAAATAAATATAAAAAGTATCTAGGATATTTTTGTTACAATATGATGTAAATGATAACACACATTTAGTAATATTATTAATTTTAGAATAAAATAAAATTATATTTTAAATTTAAATTTATTGAAAATAAAATGCAAAATACAAAATAATGCAAAAAAAAATTGAGCTAATTTTTTAACAATAATATTTAATTTAAATATATTTTTAAATAAACAGAAAATATAGTTTCATAATATTGGTGTGATAGATAGTGTTACAGTTACACCAAATTTGGTAAAATATTATATTTTTAGTGTTTCGTTAGAAATGAAATTACATTAAATTTGATATTTTAGTGTCTCATTAGAGCATCTTATCTCATTTCAAGTAAAATTTTCTATCTCTATTTTATTTTTGATGATTTTTTTTTTGTTTATTATCTTTTTTTGATAAAATGTGAAATTTATTGATCTGTGTAAAGAATGGCCATTTACAAGAAACTACAAAACTCTAAAAGAAATCTTTACAAAATATAAACTTTTCCTGCCATGGTATTACCCTGTGATCGCAAACCATGTATGCATCAGTTCAGCCAACTTATGCTCAGACTTATACCAAAGGGATGTGATTCTATTCCTCATTGTCTTGTCGACGATTCGAACCACTTGCTGCACTGTACGATATCCAGTCTGATGTCTCCTCTCATTTCTCTCCTTCCACACATGATAGATGCATGTTTGAAAGACCATTTTTACGAGGATCTTGTATAGCTGCTGAAGGTTGTTCTTGCTCACAAACTGCAAAATGTGCATCCAATCTGGATCAGTTTTTCTACCTGTAAGTCTGTTCACAAGAGTATCCCATACCGTAAATGAGTAGGGACATGCGAAAAAGATATGATCTCTAGTCTCATCCCTCTCACCATAAAGAACACATCCCTGCTGAATCCCCCAAGCTCTCATCCTGTCACCAGTAGATAATCTGTTTTTCACAGCCAACCAAACAATGAAGGAGAACCTTGGCACTCCTTGTGTGAACCAAACACTCTTACTCCAGAATACTACAGGCCTTCGGTCTCTAATTTGATCCCATGTTTTAGCTGATGAAAAACATGTCTTATAGTTGTCATCTGAATGCTTCCATAGCACTACATCTCCCCCTCGTTCTTCATCTGGTACCGGCTCAGCCTGTATACGGGCATGAAGCTCATGATAGTGTCGGCTTCTCTGTCCTCTAACCCTCCACTCTAATTGTCTAGCTGCATCACTGACAAAATAGAGTTGGATTAAAACTTAAAACTATAGAGTTACGATATTTGTTTATTATTTTATTTCTCATTCCATTAAAACAAAATAGAGTTGGATTAAAACTTAAAACTATAGAGTTACGATATTTTGAAATAGAAAATGAAGCATAAAAGTTCTCTAATACGTTAAAATAGTATTAATGAATTTTAAGCAAAATATTATTTGAATTTATTTATTTACTCCTATTATTTTATTTGATAGTGTTGGTTCTATTTTCTATTTTCTTAACTAAAGGCTATGTCGATTTTCTTTTACTAAAATTAGTGCTTCCTTAAATAAAGGAGTATATTATCATACATTTAAAAATGCAGTTTATTTGGCAGAAGCCTTAAAATTTAATTAGTATATTTGAGAATTATTTCGGCCAAAAACAAATTATTCTAGCAAATAATAAGGTCCTTTTGATTTGCCAAAGGGCATTTACAAAAATGTCTCAGAAGTCCTCTAATACTAAAGATATATCTTAAAATGGATTCCAATGTACTGCAGTATGTCTCTTCATGAGCAAAAATGCGTATATGTACGTATAACTGCCCTAAAAGGAAATCTTGTGTCCTTCGTGTGGTGTCGCTGGGCGTGGCTGACACTTGTAGGCTTGTAGCTAAACTCGTACACGTACGTATGAGTTCACATTCTACATCTATGCACCTACTGTATACGTTTTTGTGCGTAAATGTTTTCTTTTTTGACTGAGCATGTTGTTTTCTTCGTATGCTATGTTTACTGTTTTAAAGCATTCAGCCAAAGTATTCTTGCGCCGTCAACAAGAGATCGAGAGCTGGTTCGATAGTTTAAGAGGTCCGAAAGCTAAGAAAAAATTATATATATGAAAATTATTTTGCTAATGCTATTAGCTAAGAGTAACATTATTGCTAGGACAAATTTTAGAGTTCTTAAGTTTTTTTATTATTATTTTGAAGTTAAGAGACAATGTTAAGAGACATTAGGAAAAATGCAGATTATTGTTGGGATTTTATGTTGTCTCTTAGTAATATCAAAAATTGCAGCAAGATAGAATCTATATCAGATCAATAGACTGATACACATGATTTACTTTCACATATTGATAAAACACTAGCCAACAATATACTGCAATCGTTTATTTGCATTTCAATAGATCAATCCATACTGATATAAAACCACAATCATAACCGTTGGATGCATCGTTTATTTGCATTTCAATAGATCAACCCATAAGAACCATTTCTAAAAACACTCCTATATTTGCTGTAAAGATCTAGATTTGATATACAAGTTTAAACACTATCCTCTAGCAACAGTTCCCTAAACTACATAAATATCCATCCATACAAAAGCATCAAACTTGTAATCAAACACAAAAGCATCAAACTTGTACCTTTCTTTCGGTGGCAGCAGTACCACTTCCATCAGACTTCTCAGCCTCAGCCTTAAGATCAACCTTCAAGTCCTCAACAACATTCTTGCTCTCAAGATCCCAAATCTTAATCCCCTGCTCAGTCGCAGCACAAAGCCAGTACCTATTCGGGCTAAAGCAAAGAGCATGAATCACAGAGTTGGCCTCAAGAGAGTAAAGCTTCTTCCCCTCAGTCAAATCCTACAGCAAAACGACACCGTCTTTGCCTCCACTAGCACACAAAGAACCATCAGGCGACACAGCCACAGTACTAGCATACCCAGTGTGACCAGCAAGAGTCGACCTCAGCTTACAGTTCGACAAGTTCCAAACTTTCACGGTCTTATCCCACGACGCCGACACTCCCCCAGAGTGTACCAGAGCTTGATCGTGGGGTCACGGGAGGCCGAGACGATCTGACGGTTGTCGAACGAGAAGGCCACAGAGAGGACGTCTTTGGTGTGTCCGACGAATCGGCGAGTCGAGACGCCGGCGGCGAGATCCCAGAGAAGCTCGCCGTCCCAGCTTCCGGAAAGCGCGAATTGGCCGTCGGAGGAGAGGACGACGTCTTCAACGAAGTGGGAGTGGCCGGTGAACCTATCGCATGATGCCAAGTGCCCCTTAAGGACGTCTTTGAAAATTTCTTAATTAACACACGTCTCTATTGTTTTTTCCCAATTTTGATTTATTTTTTGGGTCATTATTACTAAAACACGGCATTAAGAAGCGCCGATAATGTTGGTCTAAGTGATGAGAGAGAGATGAACAATGTTTGTTATTTTTGTTATTTTCATTGATGGTTTCGGTTACAATAGTGAGGTTTATATATGTTTGAGTTAACTGGAACAAGTTAACCAACAAACTATTAAACCGTATCTAACCATTATTTTAATAGCTTCTTTCAAGATGGTAACGAAAATGTCAAAAAAGGAAAACTCAACTCGATCTTTCTAAAAAACCCTAGCTACTAGTGAACTCTAAGTGCGGCGGCGTTATCTCCCCCGACGCCGGTGGTCTCCCTCTTAGCTCTATCTCTTGTTTTCCTTTGCCCTTTTGACACCTCTCAAGCTTCCCGGTGATGTGCTCACGGTATATGGTGAAATTCAGAAGTTCTGGCAACTATTCTGACCGCGGCGGGGTAGGACCTGGTCAGACTGAAGGTGGATCTGGAGCAGTGGCGAGCCGTGTGGAGAGGAGGTCTTGGGATGGGTCAGATTTTAGGGTTAGTTGTCGGTAGTTTGAGGAAACATTTTATCTTGGTCTCCGTTAACTCCCAGCTTCGAGGCGGTGGCACGAGGCTGTTATTTGTCACCTCGTTACAGATCTGAAAGCTGTTTCAGTGTAGCTGGCTTGAGGTTCAGATCCGTCAAGAGAGGGCGCGTGTATGGCGACTGGAGCAGATTCGGTGTTTGGATTGCTCTTCATCCCGTCACGGTCATGTGAACCTTGGAGTTTCTCTCTGGAGGCGCACTGGAGATGGCACGATGGACGTGAGTTCGCTGGATTATCTCTCATGTCTGAACTTTTGGATACCGTAAAGAATCGTTGATGGTTCGGTCGAGAAAGGAAGGGAAGTGCTTCACTTTGTACAAGCTGAGTATCGACATTGGCATGAAGGTGTCCTGGTTGGAGAAGTCGTTTCATCCGTTTCTTGGAGGCGAACCGTGTTGGGTCTTCAGCTTTCCCGAGGAGTCTACGGAAGAGTCTCGAGACTCAGTGATGTACACGGTTAGAGGCTCCGTATGCGCAGTACCGATTATTGATAGACCCGGTAGCTGTGTCTCTTCTTATGTTTTCTCAGGTCAGGTATGATCGCTGATGGAGCCACGGCATCAACCTGACTTTCACAGACTTAAAATCGCTGTCCTGAATCCCCGAATACTTTTGAAGTGGAATATGCACCCTCTAGGTGAAGGAGCAATTGACAAGGCCTATTCTTCCGACTCTTCAATCCAATTGCAACTAGCTAGTATATAAATTCTTATTCTAGGTGTTTTGGGGTCAAGGTCATGTTTTGTAGCTGTTTTTAGTGATAGAATTTAGAGGTTCAAGAGACTGTTCATCTCGGGTCTTGGGTTTTTCTCGTCCTCGGAGTGGTGAAATATGTAATGTCGATTTGTATTGGGTAGCATAAGATCCTTCTAAGTGTCCCTAGGTGATACTAGATCACGGTATTGCATGTGGGATTAAATCTTGTGAGGTTGTAATCTCTTTTCCACAAATTGGTAAATGAAAATTGATGTTTGAGCAAAAAAAAAAAAGATGGTGATGAGATTGAAATGAGTCTCATCTTGCCCACAAGAGAATGAAACTGTTCTGGTTGTAATGGTTTAGTAAAAACATCCGCAATTTGATTACCTATTGAACAGTGTTTTGAAACCCGACCCGGACCCGCGGTTGAACCGGTAAACCCGGTGATCCAGAAAAAATCTGGTTTGGGTTTTGTGAAAAATCAAATATTTAGAAACTCGCAAAAACCAACTAAAATCTGAAATCCGATACCGGTTGAACCAATAAATAATTTTTACTATTTTTTTAGTTTTTAGATTATGTTTTATATTCTAAGTTTCTAATTAAAAAGTTAAGTGCTAACAAAAAAAGTTAGGTTTTTTCTTCTTAGTTTTATATTTGTGATTTTTAGATTTTGATGAAGATTTCACTATGCCACCCGGAGAAAATGAAGTGAACGATGGTAGAGAGAATTTAAATTAGTTAATGTGATTTGGTGTTAGTTTATTTCCGTTATTGAAAATTTATTACAATGATCTTTTACTTTTGGTTTATTTTGAATTTGAAGTATAATTTATTATTCACATTAGACATTTAAATATTTGTGAATTTTGTATCTTGATTTTTTTTAAATGTCATAACTCTTACTTTGTTATAAAAAAAATTAAATAGTCTAAACTACTTTTTCATATTTTGTATGTCAAATGAAAATAAAAATATAAAAATTAAAGTTAAGTATTTTCTAAATACTTTTTAAACATAAAATACATACATATCCAAACTATTATTTTATGTTTTAAAAAACTTTTAGAAAATATTGAACTTTAGTTTTTATATATTTATTTTCATAACTAATATATTATTATATAGTAAAATTAATTCATTTATTAACCCATAGTTCAACCGCGGTCGACCCAGCGACCCGGTAAGTAGTTCGGTTCAATGTTCGGGTCGGGTTTAAAAACATTACTATTGAGACATGTAACGTCTTGATATGTCCAACATCGTTCATGTCTTGAACTTTATGACAATCAGATTCTAAATGTTTAGTTCTCTCATGAAAACTACATTGTTAACTATATGTATAGCTGCAGTTGAATCACAAAAGAATGCCATAGGAGCTTGTTGTGGCACACCGAACTCTCAAAGCTTATTAACGAGCCATTGTATTTCCCTTACTCCAAAACTCATAACTCTGTATTCTGATTCAGCAGAGAAATGCTAGACTATATAGTGATTCTTGGAATTCCATGAGATCAGGGATGTGCCAAGGAACATATAATAACCACTCGTAGATCGTCTTGAATCTTTACAAGCACCCTAGTTAGCATCTATGAAAGCTTCAAGAACCAAGTCATTTGTGGCTGAATAGAATAAACTCAAACCAATACTCCCTTTCAAGTAATGCAAGACTTTATAGACAGCTTGAAGATGTGAATTCTTTGGGGGCAAAGAAATATTGGCATAGTTTATTAACAAAAAAGGTAATACCATGTCTCGCGGTAATGAGATACATCAACCTTCCCCACCATTCGTCTGTATAGAAGAAGATCAGGTTGAAGAGGTTCCACACTATCCTAGATGCAAGAAATCCAGTTTCCTCAAGTAATTCCAAACTATACTTCCTCTGTTTAATCGACATGCCATAGAAGATCTAACAATTAGCCCCAATAAATAACGAAGAGGACCAAGATCATGAAGGCTGAAGTGTGCAGCTAGAGTCTCTTTAACAAAGTTAACATCTTCATCATTATTAGAGGCGATGATGATATCATCCACGTATACCAATACTGCAACATATTTTGTTCCGACTATTTTGATGAACAAAATGTGATCCATAATGAGACTTTTAAAAACCAAATGACAAAAGAGTCATGATAAACTTCAAGAACCATTGTTTTGACACTTGTTTTAAACCATATAGAGATTTATTGAGCTTGCAAACAATATTTGGTGGCAAAGTAAAACCAGCTTTTGGTGTATAACCCGGAGGAAGTTTCCTGTAGATTTTCTTTCTTAAATCACTATTAATAAATGCATTTGAAAATTCAATTGAGTTAAACACCATTTCTTAGCTACAACAACCACAAGGAGTGTTTGAATTTAGTCATCTTTGCAACAAAAAAGAAAGTATCTACAAAGTCAACCCTCTTGTTATGTGTAGACTTTAGCAACAAGTCATGCTTTGTAATGTTCCAATGTACCATCAGCGTCTTTGTAAAATCATTTGCATCCAATGGAATGCTTATCAGAAGGAAAAGAAACGATATCCCATATATGTGTAGCTTCCAAAGCAAGTAGTTCCTCTTTCATTTCTTTAAGCCAAGCATCAAATTTCTTAGTCTGAGTAAAAAAAGATGGCTCAGGATATAAAAGGAGACTTGTTATTCAGAAGTGTCATTAGTAGTCTATTGATTAGAAATACAGCCCTTAACACTCAATCTCCCCAATATTGAAGAGAAACTTGAGCTTGAAACATTAGTGTATGAGCCACATTGAGAATGTGCTGATGTTTCCTCCCAGCTATACAGTTTTGCTGAGGAGTCCCAGAACTTGAGTGATAAGCAATGATGCCTTTCTTACCGTATAGAGAGCGAACCTCAACTCCAGAGCATTATCAGATCAAACACCTTTGACATGAGCTTATATTGTTTATCCACCATTGTTAAGAAATCTGGAAATACTTGTAGAACTTCTGACTTTCTCCGCAATAGATATATCCAAGTCACTCTTGTATGATCATCCACAATGGTCAGAAAATATTTATATTATTAGTATATAAAACGGGCCACATATATCAAAGTGAAGAAGATTAAAAGCATTAGCACAAAGGTTATTATTAGAAACATATATTTTGTTTTTCCAAAGAACATATGGAGCAGTGAAAGATCATTTATTCTTTTGTTTGATTCCAAGTACATTAGTGATCAAGTCTATTATGTCCACAGAGGGATGACCTATTCTACTATACCATAAAGATGTATCAACTATGACATTAATAGATGGTGATTACATCAAACTTGCAAGATATGTGTTATGTGCTCCATCCAGAATGTAGAGGTTGGCTATCTCTTCACCCTGACCAATCACCAATCTTGTATCAGACAAGAGTTTTGATCAAACATCACACGACATCCCAAATCCTTTGTTAGTTTACTTATACTGAGAAAATTCAACCTGAAATCAGGTATGTAGAGAACATTGGTCAGCAGAAGATACTCGTTTAGTCTAATCTGACAAATTCCTTTTACATTGATATTCTGACATGTAGGAAGAGTTACTGATTTATTCATGGAATCAGACATGCTCTCAAATAATCTTCTATCATATAAGACGTGTTATCCATGACGCATAATAACCAAATGGTTTCACCGTGTTGGTTTGTTTATCATCATAGGAAGACTTGTCAGTAGGATTCTTCTTGTGCTTAAATCCTGGTGGATAACCGTGTATCTTATAGCAGTTGTAAATGATATGTCCATTGTATCCACAATAAGAGCATAGTGGGCTTGATTGTTTGGAGTTGTATGTTGCATTGATAGAGCCATGGATGTTCTCAGTACTGGCACCATAGAAGGCACTTGCATTTTGTAGAGAAGCAATGTTTCTTTGATTGAAGTCATGATCCAAGAGATTGTAGACCTCTGATAAAATCCAGAACATGTTGCTTCACTCCTTGCATTCAAGTATGAATCATTGAGTCCAACAACAAAAATTGATGACCTTTGTGTGCTATGTCTATGTAGTTGTAGCTTTGCAGCAAGTAAAAGTCTTCATACGATCTTCACCTTCACGATCATCCCAAAGAGTTTTGAGTTTTGTATAATATGATGAAAGATCCGATGAGCCTTGTTGAAGAGACCAAATTTTCTAAGTTAACTGATAAGATCTTGGAAAATTAGTTAGATGAAACCTTGCTGTCAGATCTTTCCAGATTTCTGATGCATCATTGAACCTTAAGATGCTTCCATACATCGGTTTTGTAACAGATTTTAGTATCAAGATTTCACCATACTGTTACATCTCGACCAGATTCTATAATGTGGATGCGATTCAACAAGCCTATGTAAAGAACCATCTACATATGCAATTTTGTTCTTCCCATCTCAGGAAATAGTCATCGCCAATGTCCCAAGTATGATAGTTAGTTTCGTCGAGTACCTCTGAGATGAGATAAATCACTGGATTATCAACATTAGTGAGAAAGTATGGTGAGTATTAGATTCCTCCAGAATCAAGTGAATCGGATGATGTAACTGGATTCAGAATTGGAAACGAAGGAATCAGAACTTATGAAGGTGGTGGATCGCCGAAATCGTCACCGGAATAGGTGGATCAGGAATCGAATCCATCGGAATAAGATTTGACAAAGAAGCTTTGGCTGGAGGAGATGATTTTGCAGCTGATCCATCATTGCGTGACTGTCGTGTTGATCAACGAAGAACAATCATTTTGCGCTGAGATTTCGCCGGAAAAAGATTTGATGAGTTGATGACAATGAAACGATGAGCTTGATGATGACAGAAGCTCGGATCGTAATCGGTGAACTTCGATTCAACGCTCTGATACCACATTAGCTGAGAGAGAGAGAGAGAGAGAGAGAGAGAGAGAGAGAGAGAGAGA
>NC_027749.1:7928601-7939201 GCF_000695525.1 Brassica oleracea var. oleracea | reverse complement strand
AGAGAGAGAGAGAGAGAGAGAGAGAGAGAGAGAGAGAGAGAGAGAGAGTTTGTTATTCTCATTGAAGGTTTCAGTTACAATAGTGAAACTTGTATAGACTTGAGTTAACCGGAACAAGTTAACCAATAAACTGTTAAACCTTATCTAACCATTATTCTAATAAATATCAAAAACGTCCGCATTTTACCGGTCATTTATATTTCTCAAGAAAGAAGAGGCAGTTTTTTCTATACAAAAGTTATTAGTATTGAACCTATTGTTCGAAGTCGGAAAATGCTAGACCATCTGAACTCAAAATCATATACTCCTAATGTATATTATTTAAATTCACATATATTAATGTACATTCAAACTCATGCAATAACCTTTTTGTAATATTTTATAAATCGGTGTCATGAATGGATTTCTGTTTCATATCGCAATTTCAGATTACGGAAATTAATTTGGTTTTATTCTCTTTTCTCGTGTACAGCTGGAAAGACCGAAAGATAGAAAGCCGAAAAGTTTTTACCGAATAGGCCTATTTAAAAAATTGGTTTGAATGGACCAAAACTGGTCATGTGCTTCTTCTATTCAGCAATTATCGTATATACAAAATATTTTAAGACAAAAGGATTTATTTGTCGAGTCAAAACTATTTTGAAATCAGACATAATTTTTTTTTTGTCAACGACAATGTGTTTGAATCTACTCTATTAAAATAGAGTCCTAGATTTTATCTACTTAAAAAGTTGTTATTAGACGCTACAAAGTAAATACAACCGGATACCTTAAATTAAACCAACATCCTATGTTAAACCTAAACCAATCTCTTAATCCGAAATTTAACTATAATTAAACCGAGGGTCATCTACTATTAGATTTACAATACAAAAACTCCAATAGGACAATTATAGTATAGGTGATCATCGTCTTTGTTTCTCTTCAGTTCATAAACTGCAACATAAAAAAATCTATTATTTCATATAATGAATCTAAAATTTAAGAAACTTATCTTTTTCTTAATCGCTATTGAGTTGAAGAAGTTAACTCGATCTTGATTTTGCCAGCGTCTGATCTACAAGTTTTGTACATATAGATCAACAAACAAAAGCTATTATTAACACAATATAAAACTGGGATTAACCCTATATATTACTTTGGTTTTTGAAAACGTTTAAGAGTATACGAGCAATAAGACTCCGGTTTGAATATTATTACCTTGAACCTTACAGAGATTGATATAGCAAAGCTCATGCATGTGTGAGAAACATCCGAGATGATCAATCTTAACTGATTTCGTTGTTATATCTCGGAATTTTTTTCCATCGAAACCATGGAAGAGCCTGATTCTGAACGTTCTCTCAAATCAGCGTCTTATCTACATGGTATGTATGTCAAGATCAACAAACAGATGAAAAAACTTTATTAGTAACACAATCTTTAAACGTTTAAGAGCAGATCAAGTATTAGGCGTAGGGTTCAGATTATAACATTTAGTTTCCTCCGATTGAATCCTGAAACCTCATGCATGTCTTGAAAATCCAAAAAAATTATAGAAGATCAATTAATTTTGTATATAGTTTAGGAAGAGAAAAATTGTATCGGTCAGTCGAAGAACAGAGAGAGAAACGATGAACTTGATCTGATTTCTTAGCTTTTACACCGACAGAAACAAAATTAAAGACAGTAGAAGTTGTTGACTTTACACTTCTGGACAAAAATCAGTTACACATTAGGGCTTAATTAAATTAGATATTTCTTTGCTAAATTATTATGTGTTGGGCCTAATCTATAAACGAAATTATTAGCCCAAACTTTAAATCTTAGAAGTTTATACATTTATATTTTCTGGGCCAAATATGTTTTATTAAATAGTATAACATGTGTTAAATATAATATAATACATTAAAATTTAAACAAAATTTACCACATTATTAATTTAAAAGAAATAATATATCAATTATATCTAACATTATTATCCAATCTATTTTTTTTTGTTCAAATATTATCCAATCTATTAAATTTTAGACTCTGTAAACTAACACCGTATACAACATGTATTACAATGTATAATCTGAATCATTATACATTACAAACTAACACCATATACAACACATATTACAACATATAATATGAAACATTTTACATTATAAATTAACACCACAACAAATATATAAATATTATATACATATATTATATACCACAAAATATAAATAATAAAATATAATGACTTGGTAGAGTAATAAGCGCGGATCTGTATCTAGCTATTTTTAAAGCTTTCAGAGGCCTTTTTTGACATTTTTATTACAACATAAGCAATAATGGAAAAGAAACACAAATACAGAAAATAACAAAAACCCCAATTAACAATCTTCCAATAGGATCAAGATAACAAAGCCCCAATGCTAAAAACCCACAAAAGTGGTTCAGCACTTAAAGATGAAGTTGCCACCGTCAAACACACTCTTCCAAGCCATCGTGCACAAAGAAGAGAAACCGAGAATTGAGGAGCCGAATTCAAAATATACCGGAAGCACCATATATGTTAATCACAGTTTTTTGAAAACGGTTTCTCGCTCTTCTAACCGGTTATGTCAAAAAAATAGATTTGAGTTAAATCGGCAAATTCGGTCAAACTCGTTAAAATCGGTAATCGGGTTTAATATTAAAAGCCAATTTTTCCAAATTCAAGTTAAAAAAACAAAACAAAACATTTGTGATTTTTTTTTAAAAAGCAAATCATAAAACGCTCATATTAATTTAATATCTATCTAAATAAATTATTTTTCGTAATAACTTATATTATTTTAAAATTTTATTTTATCTGCATATCGTTATTAGATTCTAACAATGATATATAGTTTTATAGTTATACAATATAAAATACCATTGTTAGAATCTAAAATAGTGAACTTTATATTATTTTTAGAATCTAAAATACCACTAATGGTGCGCTTATCTACTTGTTGAAGACAACTGAATACCAAGAATTTAATTAAGAATACAAACATTCCAGCATTTAGGCGATGGACTCTTCTTAAAACATTTCCTGTTACAAACTGTTCAAATATTATTTTTTTGTTTTTAAAATATATACAGTAAAGACACTATGAGTTAATACTGTTGGGACTATAATATTTTATTAATTTATAGAACTATTAATTTACAAAGCATTTTCTCTTTTAGATTTATATATTTTGAAATATATATATTTTATATAATAAAATTATATAAAATATATATAACAAAAATAATTGACTTCAATATTTATATTTTTAAATATAATAAAATATTTATATATTTATATAAATAAATATAAATATTTATATTTATATGTTTATATTTATATGTTTACAATATATATATAATAACATATAATTGATTTCACTATTTATATATTTATTAAATTTTATAAATTTGAGTTTCATATTGTTTTATTATATTATTTAATGTATATGAGATATGTATCATATAATTTAAATGTGTGTTTTAGATATAATTGTATTTAATATTAAAAAATCATAAGAAGAATTTGAACTAAAATTCATTGTGAATATAAAATAAACTATAAAATATTTTATTTATATTTCTATAAATTATATATAAATTATTAATATATGATTCTAAAGAGACTATTTATTTACATAAGATCTTCTAAAATAATTTATCTTATTATTTTATCAATTTATGTCACATTTTAAAATATTCCAATTTGGGATCAACAAACTTTATTAATGTATCGTGTATAGTAATGTATCGAATATTTATTTTTAAATTTTCTAATGTATATAATTGTAGTTTTCCATATAAAATATGCATATCAGAAATCATTTGATTTCTTGTGCTTTTGGATGATTGATATTGAAGATACTTAACAGAGCAATATGTATGAACCAATTGTTACAAACTAAAGTCTGATTATAAAATGAAACCTATAAATCTACGAAGTCTAAACTGAAAATATTATATAAATTATATCGTAGTAATGATTAAGATTATTTAGATATATATGTGATAAAATTGAGATATGTTATATTTTTAATTGAGATGAGTATGAGTCTATGTATATATACTACTTTCTTATAAGACAAAAGTGAATTTACTCCATATTGAAGAGAAAACGTCAGTATTGGAACCTCTTTATAACGGTATTGTAGGAAAAAAGACAATTTGAAAAAGTAAATTATTAAAACAAACATTCTGTCTTCATAATAACTAAAAAAACCACCGATGGTAAAGGAATCGAGACAAGAGGGGAGAACAAACGGCTAAAATGAGTTTGTGGGCGACGGTTGTCTAAGCCTTGGCTCTGTCTGCTTATTATCTTATCCAATCACATTTCCTATGGGAGACAAGGATTTTAATCAGTCACTCATAGAGGATTCCCATATTGCAGTTAAGCACGTTTAACACTAACTTTAGAAAGAGAACTATTCCAAATAGTTTGCGTCACATTAAAAAAAAACGCTTAAGCATCCCAAGCCCAGGATTTAGGCGTGTAAGCTTTATTTCTCACAATCATAGCATCTCCAGCAGTGGCGGAGTTAAGAATCTTTGTCACTAGGATCAATACTAATATAGCTATTTAGTAATGTTAAAAGAGGCGTAGAAATTTAAGATTTTGACTTTAAACAAAAGGGTCAATTTACATGAATTACCCAAATATTTTGTTTAACACTAGCAAACCTAACATATAAACAAAAAGAAAATTGAAATCATAGGGTTCAACTGATTTCCAGACTCATTCTATTTTTTTTTCTAATATAGAGTTCAGAGTAATAATGCTTCAATAGTATTTTATTTTTTATTATTTAATAGAGTGTAAAAATTATTTTATAAATAAAATATTTTTTTTATTTTTTGTTCATCATTTTATTATAGAATTATTTTATTTTGTAAAAAAAAAGGAGAATGAACTATTAAAGATGGTCTAAAAAAAGATGAGTCATAGTAGACTCTTGTTAGTTTCTTTATCTTCTCTAAACAAATTAATATTTACTTAAGAGGAGGGATGAATCACATCTAGATCCTACTAGTTTAATTTGTTGAAATAATAGGGGTTCATACTTGAAAATTCACATACCCGGCCAAATGTATTAGAATTATGCCAATCCACAATATATTATGCAATTGAATAAATATCCACATAATCTTTTTACCAACTTATAACATTAAATTGAGATGATAATATTGTACTGCATTTACTAACCGTGAAATAAAAACGTATGTTTATATGTATATATGTATATAGAGAGATCACAATACTAAAAGCTAAATATACTGAACAATTAGGCTATCCACATCAGCAATTATAATCAAACAATCACAACATTACAACATTACGTTTTTTTTTTTGGGTTTTATTTGTTTGTATTTGGGCTTTGTTTTCACTTAATTTAGAAACCTAAAACTAAGACCCAAACCTAAATCTATGACGCGAGATCCCGAGGCTCAATCCTCTGCCACTTCGTCTTCTCCGAACCTTATTGGTTTGTAAGGTTGACACAAGACAATGCCTCCCAGCCTATTCGTCTTCTCCAAATCTTAACCAATCAGCGAACCGAAGGAGGGAAGGTTTGTTACCGTGAAGGCCTAGGAACACGTCGCAGCATCTCACCCTGTTGTAAGAGACCGAGACTGAAGATGTCTGAGCGTAGGAAGACGAGTCATGCCTTCCTCTTGGGAATCTTGGGATCACGCTACTCGAAGGCTCGAGATTCTGAAACACGAGGTCGGAGCTGGAGGTGAGCGGATCGAAGCTGTCGCATTGAGGATCGGAGCGAGTTGATTCGGAGTGGTCTTGGGGTTTGAGAGATCTTGCGGAGAAGAAGGGAGATTGGTTAGCTGAGAAGAAAGCTGCTGATGAAGATGAAGACATGTTCCTGGAGGACTTTGTCGGATACTGCTGAAGTCCGAACCTGGAACTGTCACCTCGTGAATCCATAGTAACCACTGTTTTTCCTTTATTGACAATCTATCAAATCCCATAAATGCTGCTGCTGCCCTATCAATCCATCGAAGCTAATCTAATTTAAAAAGGAAACAAAAAAGGACAAAGTCAAGATTTGGACAGAACAAGGAAAGTTAACAGCTTATGTGTGTGTAGGTTTGGTAAGAAACTGAACATTACACGGTGATGATTTCTTCCACAGTATATACCATAAAGCTCTCTACTTTCTATTTTTGAGTGAATAGTTTCAGAAAATACAACACTTTCTCAAAAGCAATAATAAGAAGAAGAAAATGATGATTCTTTTTATTAAGGGAAATAATTGATTTTAAGGACGTCATAGATCTAAGCAGAAAGGGAAATAAAATAATCATTTTAATGAAAATGAAAGTTTTGTTTTCTTATTTCTTATTCGTACAGATGGATTTAGATCTGAGAACTTACATAGCTCGGCGTCTTGAATAAGAAACCATCAAAGAAGATTATTTGAGCTCTTTGTGTTCAAGAAACAGTCAAAGCTCAGGTACTTCAGAAGAATGATGAATCCAACAGAATGAGTAGAGTTTGAATGAGAGTCCACCTGAAGAAGGAAGAAGAAGAAGAAGAAGCCAGCTCGAATTAATCAATGAGAAAGGAGTTGAAAGTGAGAGATGTAAATGAGAGAGAGAGAGAGAATAAAGAAGTAAAAGAAGAAGAATTAAAACACTAGAAAAGCTTTCAAAGAGTTGTAGTCGAATGCATAGCCATTTACCGATAGACTTTGAAAAGGACTCTCTTTTTATTTTATTTTCATTAAACAAAAACAGGGGAGACAGAAACCGAGATATGTCTTAAATGGAATATTCAAAAGAAAAAAAAAATCGAATTGGTCAAAATAAATAATTTCATTTTTTATATTATATAATAAATATATATTATTTATTGACAATAAAAATATAGTTATTCATCTACCACAAATATTTATGCAAATATGTGAATCGTGATGATTGGTTGGAATGTGACTTTAAAAATTTAGATGTAGATGTTTAAGTGTAGATAAATCGGTTGCAGTTCTAAAGTTGTTACTATAGATTTTTTCTGCAAAGACTTTTGCTGTAATTAAATTTGTTGTAGGTGTAAGCTGTAGGCTGTACATATTTTAAAATAAAATAAATGAAAAATGCGTTGTATATATAAAATTATTATTTTATATCAATTAAAATAATTTATATTAATATTTTTTAATAAATTATCAGAATTTATTGTAATTTAAAATGTGATATGTAAATAATATTTATATTATTTTAACTTAATAATTTTAAAACACTCAAATTCAAAATTAAAATATCTATAAAAGTTTTTATTATGATTATATAATTTATTTGATATTATAGATATTTTTTTTCATTTACAGATTCTACAGCTTATAAAAAGAAGGTGTAGGGTTTTTGCCTAAAATACATAAGAAAAAGTTTTGATTTTTTTTTTTTTGCTGTAGCTTTAAAAATAAAGGTAAAGCATGATTGATAAAACTATATAAAAACTTGATGAAAGTAAAACTACAACATAATTGATAAAATTTAGTGATTTAAAAATAAATAAAGCTAAAGTATAGAGATAAAACATAACCAATCACTCCCAACATAATGATTTCTACAAAGAAAATTTAAAAAATATATTTATGTTACGTAATGTTATTTTATATTCTTTAAATAATATAATACAATATTATACATTATTTTTTTAGAATAGAGAAATAAATACAATAATAACTATTTTTTGGTCTATGAATTGACCAAAAATAATATTAAAAGCATTTTCTGCGCGTAGCGCGGACAAAGAGTCTAGTATGTGTAAAGTTGTGGAAGACAACGAGGAAGGAGAATCATAGGCCTATTTTTCAATGTATTAGCTAATAAATTCTTCTTAAGAGCGCATCTATTATTTGCTTCCAATAAAGAAAAAGTTTGTTTTTCCTTAAAGTAGTTATTTTAAAAAAGTTCAGAAGTGTGAAACTTAGTAAAGATTATAATGGCATACATAATTATTTTATATAAGAGTTTTTTTTTGGGTTTCTGGGGTGAACATAGAGGTTTACTAACCAATAAAGTTTAGTTATTTAAGATTCAATATTTTTTTAAAAAAGGAAACAAGATAATAATAATTTGTCAAGTTATATTACGTTTTTAAAATAAAAAAAAAATATTAGTAATTACCAAAAAAAGAGGGTTTTCAATAGTGTTAACGCCGTCAGCAAAACATTAAACCTTAAACTCTAAATCTCAAATCCTAAACCTTCGGATAAAACTTAAATCCTTGGGTAAATCATAAACTCTAAATTATAAACATTAAAACTAAATACTAGAAATACTAAACTCTAAATCCTTAACCCTGAATCTTTGGGTAAAGTCTAAACCCTAAGAGTTCAGGATTTATCCAAGAGTTTATGGTTTAATGCTTAGGATTTATAATTTTTAAGATTTAGTTTTTAATACTATAATTTAGGGTTTAAGATTTACCTAAGGGTTTAGAGTTTACCCAAAGATATATGGCTTAGGATTTAAGTTTTAGGGTTTTGCTGACAACGTTAACAATATAAAAAAAAGTCTTATTTTTGGTAATTATTACTTATTTTTATTTATTTTAAAAATATAATATAACTTAAAATTTTTTTATTATTTTATTCTATTTTAAAAAAAAATATTTAATCTGAAATACTTAAATTTTATTGGTTAGTGAACCTACAAGTCACTCCGTAAAGTGAATCCAGAAAAACTCTTTATATATTATGTGTGGGTTTGTTGCGCAAACATGCTAACAACTAGCAATAAATTAGAGAAAACATAAAAAAAAAATAGTTATTGATACATGTTTATTACTAGTGCATAGCATATTAATCACTAACAAAACAAGAAAACAAAGTGTCTATTGCATAAGCCAATTTTCAAAAAAAAAAAAAAAAGTGTCTATTGCATATTAGCATGTATACGTGTGTTGCCCGAAAAAGCATGTATACGTGTTACAAAAACACCATACATTAGCATGTCTGAATATGGAGGTGTCGTTTGTTTTGGTTAAGGGTCTGATAGAATGAAACATAGCGATTGCGGTTACATGAGTTTGCGGATGTAATTGGTTGCAAATTTTAGCGGTAATAAAAAAATTTGTACGATTGATATATCGGTTATAAACTGGTGTGTTTTGCGAAATATTTATGACTAGATGATTATGAGATATTGCATCGGTTTAATAATAAATTATCAATATTAACACATTATAACATAATAAAAATATCAAAACATACTATTATGATAAAATATAATAATTATTAATAAATTATAATAATTATTAATAAAATATAATTAATAATAATATTATGTTATTTTATATATATATATATTTTTTTTTTTGATAAAATTTTAAATTTATTTATCATTAGAAGAAAGAATAGTTATTTACACAAAAATCTAATTTGTATCAAAAGACAAAAAAATATGTAAATACTCCATATGAGCACCAAACCACCTTTGAAGAAGACTTGATATCTAGGGTTTCTCACAATACCGCCGTAGACAAAATCCTAAGTTTTATTGTTTTCATAATCAACTTCGCTAGTTGGTCTGTTGGCCTGCTTCTCTATAAATGTCTCTTTTCATTTCTTTCCCGCCAAATATAATAAATGGCCACCTGTTGACATCTTGCATATTTTCATTGTCTTATCCAT
Source organism: Brassica oleracea var. oleracea (assembly GCF_000695525.1). NCBI lineage: Eukaryota > Viridiplantae > Streptophyta > Magnoliopsida > Brassicales > Brassicaceae > Brassica > Brassica oleracea. The sequence goes on along the minus strand of NC_027749.1, from coordinate 7,929,566 downwards.
TCACCCATGTGCATTTTGATCATATAGACTAGGATTTAGCTACGTTTAGGTTGCATTTTGCATACATGAGTCTTTATCAGGTATTGGAGTACCACATAGAGTTCTTGGAGGCATTTGGGTGCATTTTGAGCTCAAAGAAGTGTTTTAGGTGATCATTGGACGAGCAGAGCATACGAGCGACATCACGGAGCGACGCCATGAGGTCGCTCCAAACTACCTCTCAGAGCGACCTCGCTGGAGCGACCCCGAGAAGTCGCTCACCATCTCATCCAGGTGGAAGCCAAAAACTGACCCGGAGCGACCTATCAGAGCGACTACTCCAGGTCGCTCCCGAAGCCCAGAGCGACTTGGCCAGAGTGACACCCCGAGGTCGCTCGCATTTCTATCGCGTGACGACAACACAATGGAGCCGGAGCGACCTCTTAGAGCGACCCACTGAGTTCGCTCCCGAAGCCCGGAGCGACGTGCCGAGGTTGCTCCGCGTCTATTTGTTTGGCCGAATTCATGTTTTTAAGGGCATTTTGGTCATTTCATTATGCACGTTTTTAATTTTGAAAAACCTATGTTTTAAGTACCTTTGGCAGCCACCAGGCAGAGGATCTTGGTTCTTAAGAAAAAAAAAACCTTTGGAAAGTTCATCTCTTGAATCATTTTTGTTCATCTAGTTATTGCAATTCTGTGTTTCGAATTCATTGTTGTATCCCTCTGTATGATTAATCTGAAATCCAAAATGGGTTTAAGAGGAATCATGAAGAGTAGTGAGTAATCACCATTTGAATTCATGGGTTAGGAAGATTAAGGGTGGTTAGGTTAGAGCTAGGATGTTTTGGTGTAGATCATTCCAAAACCTTGCTAGTAGAGTAATCATAATGCATCTTCTAAGTTAGCTTCTCAAAAGTTGATCTTTAGGCATTTCCCACCCAAAAGGTGTTCGATGAAATGCCTGAAACAACTCTTCTAAGCTT
>NC_027749.1:7926752-7927486 GCF_000695525.1 Brassica oleracea var. oleracea | reverse complement strand
TCTTGGAGAGATTCAAGGGCTACCAAGCTCAATGCCCACACCATGGTTTCTCTAAGGAGAGCTTGCGGAGCACATTCTACCGTGGTGCTCTTCCTAAGTACAGGGTCAGACTGGATACAGCTAGCAATGGGTTCTTCTTGGGGAGAACTGAGGAAGATGCAGAGGAGAGTGATCTTCCTAAGTACAGAGCCAGATTGGATACAGCTAGCAATGGGTTCTTCTTGGGAAAAACAGAGGAGGATGCAGAGCAGCTGGTCGACAACATGGTCAAGAGTGATGCAGTCTACAGTGAAGACCACGACAGAGGCAGTAGAATAGATGACAAGCAGACGAGGAAGGAGTTAAAGGCTCTCCAGGATAAGATTGATATTCTCATTGCTGATAAGGCCACCTAGGAGCAACTGCACTTTGTTGGTAACCCAAACCAAGAAGCCACACCTGTTGTCCAGGAAGTTGATGGTTTGGAAGGGCAAGAAGAGCTGTGCTTCATCAACAACAATGGTAGCTGGTACAAGAAAGAGTCAAACTTTCAGTACAACAACTACCAACAGAGATCGTACCCCAACAACCAACAGAGTGGTTATCAGCCTAGATACAACCAGCAAGGCAGCTATCAGCCTCAACAAAACCCTCCTCCCGGTTTCAACAACAAAGGAAACCTGCCCAACAACAACCTACTATTTCTATCTCTACTCCTCAGGTCAGCAGCACTGATGCCCTACTAAAACAAATCT
>NC_027749.1:7925543-7926652 GCF_000695525.1 Brassica oleracea var. oleracea | reverse complement strand
TTGGGAAAGGACGCAGCAGGGCCTAAGTTCATCGATGGCACTTACTTAAGGATTGTCATCTATTTCAGTGGGATGTATGGGAAGGACTACGTCTACCACTACTACTTGCAGGGCAAGCCGGTCGAAGTGGTTCTTCCAAACCAGAGACTGACGAGCTTAGAGAGACCTGGAGCTATCAGCATCAACTTATCCCAAGAAGATTTTCTTGGAGAACACGGGTCTCTCGGTCCCATTGCTGCACCAAGGACAAGAAGTGTTCCGACGAGACACGACTTCACGGAACCTCCTAGGGAAGAATCTGTACCCATCTATGGACCTCCACGCTACTACTTCAAGCCACATGATGGAGTCCTTCCCCCTGGTGCGCTTCGTGATGCTTATGACCACATTGGCCTACTCCAGCGATGGAACAAGGCACAAGACAGAACAATCGAAAAGCTGAAGGACAAGTGCAAGGCGCTGAGCAAGACGGTGAAGAAGCAAGCAAAGACTTCAGCCAAGTTCATGAAGAAGGTGGCCGATGTCTTGACCAGAGCAGGAATAGCTGGATGTAGCTCAGCCGACTTCGCCTTCGCGAACACATCAGTCCCCCAGCCCCCACCTCAGCCCACTGATCTTGGTTTCCCACTCACTGGTAGACAGCTCCAGCGAAAATGGAGGAACCCACCCACTCAGCCTTCCGCCTCTTGAAACAAGTCTCCATCCCTAGCCTCTTCAGAAAGTGAGGCTGAGATTGAAGAGGTTCAGAGCCAACAATGATATGGAGACTACAGCTCAGGACATGGAGGTTACTACATCACGTTCCCATCGGACGACGAAGATGCTGGGGCATCTGCCCCCACTCACTATCCTTGAAGGTACTTCTCTACTTTCCCTTGTATATACCATTTCGTTTTTGCATATTAGTTTTCTCTTTTTGGGTATATCTCTCTCCTTGACAACACAAAGACTGTGTCATTTAAGTTTGGGGGAGATACCAAGTATTTCATCATATTTGCTATGATGTTGTTTCATTGAGTCATGCACTGCATACCTATTTGCATAAAAAAAAAATTGAAAAAATTTGAAAAACACAAAAAAAAAAAATCATTTAGTTTGCATCATTTGCA
>NC_027749.1:7924106-7925443 GCF_000695525.1 Brassica oleracea var. oleracea | reverse complement strand
TATTGCATTGGTATTTTCATTTTCATCATATTTCATAAAAAAAAAAAGAGGGAAAAGCGTTGAAGTAGTGTTCAGGAGGTTCATCGATCCGGTCAAGGCAAAGAATCAAGCGTGGGAGCGAGGTTCCGCAGCGATGCCACGAGGTCGCTCCAGCTGGGAGCGACGTGATCAGAGTGACTGGTCCAAGTCGCTCGCATTTTCGGTGTCCGGAGCTCGAGAGTCGCTCTCGGTGCGACGTCTCGCAACAACCACGTGAGGTCGCTCGCATTTTCGGTGACTGGGAGCGATGTGATCAGAGCGACTCGGCTAAGTCGCTCGCATTTCTGTCTCCGGGGCTCGAGAATCGCTCTCGGAGCGACGTCTCGCAGCGACCACGTGAGGTCGCTCGCCACTCCAGGTCGCTCCCGAGCCGGTCCAGGTAAGTCCCTCTTCGATTTCGTCACGTTTAATTCGAGTTAACCAGCACTAAACCTAACCGGACGAACCTAGACCTACCCATACCCACGACCTTCATCTCTTTCACTCTCCCTTCCTCTCACAAACACTCATACTCTCTCAAACAAACCCACATCAAAAATCTCCTAACTTTCTCAATTCTCACACGTTAAGGTGTTGAAAGGTTTGATTAGAGAACCCTCTCATTCTAGAATCACTTTGATTATTGAATTTTACTTGTCTTGTAATTTTCACATGATTAAAAGATTGAGAATTGTGATTCTTTACGTTGCCTCTTGAAGTTTACATGTGCAAAGTCAATCCACTTATCCCTTTCCAAGTTTTGTATTTCTCAGGTACAATGGTTAAGAAAACTAAGGAAAAGTCGGATGCCGAGAGGCAAGAACCTGAAAGACAAGAGTCTTCGTTGAGAGGAAAGGCTTTAGCCTCGGAACGAGCTGGCTCTGGGACACAAAGGACTTCTCGACAGCAAACCGTGGCTGCAAAGAAGGCAAAGGAGCAAGAGAAGAAGGCAGGAAAGAGTATAGCAGTTCTCACAGATGAGGTGAGTGGCGATGAAAGTGCAGATGAGCAGGCTCCTACAAAGAGGGCCAAGATGTCCAAGGGGAAGGAGGTTGCTGATGATAGAGACAGGACAAAAACTCCATCTGAGGAAGAGATGTATCATCATTTGCTGAATGGGGTAACTTGGACTCCAACCAGATTCGCTGACCTTGATTTGCTGAAGGAGGTGGGTCTCGATTCTGATATTGAGGCAATGCTGGGGCACCTGAAGATGCCCAAACTCCTCACCATGGCCTACCCTGCCTACCGGGATGTCTCCTGTCAGTTCTTGTCTTCCCTTGAGGTCACTTACCATGACGCTCCGCACGTGAGTCAAA
>NC_027749.1:7921229-7921738 GCF_000695525.1 Brassica oleracea var. oleracea | reverse complement strand
GTTTTGAGAGTAAACCACTTTAAAAGATCATGGATTTTGAACCTCTTGACCCACTTGAATAAAAGCTTCCCTTACTCAACCAAATGATTTGGACCAATTGACCATTTGCAAGAATTCACTTAATGTTTTATGCTTAATGAATGTGAGAGTTGGTTGATTTGAATGTGGATGTTTGATGATGAGTATAAGGGCAAAAGGAGTTGAGATAGGCCTAGAGAAGCTAAAGTGTAACAAGAGAGTGTGCTCATGTTGGATTAGATGTTGAATCGAGTGTTAGTCGTGTTTCTTTTGGCTATGAGCTCCCACCTTCAAACCTCTCTCCCTATGAGTTCTAGAAAGTTCACTTGTGGACAAGTAAAAGAACAAGTTTGGGGGAGTTGATATCTTGTATATTTCCATTGTCTTATCCGTTCACCCATGTGCATTTTGATCATATAGACTAGGATTTAGCCATGTTTAGGTTGCATTTTGCATACATGAGTCCTTATCAGGTATTGGAGTACCACATG
>NC_027749.1:7918617-7919436 GCF_000695525.1 Brassica oleracea var. oleracea | reverse complement strand
GGGAGCGACATCACGGAGCGACGCCATGAGGTCGCTCCAAACTACCTCTCAGAGCGACCCCGAGAAGTCGCTCGCCATCTCATCCTGGTGGAAGCCGAAAACTGACCCGGAGCGACCTATCAGAGCGACTACTCCAGGTCGCTCCCGAAGGCCAGAGCGACTTGGCCAGAGTGACACCCCGAGGTCGCTCGCATTTCTATCGCGTGACGACAACACAATGGAGCCGGAGCGACCTTTCAGAGCGACCCACTGAGGTCGTTCCCGAAGCTCGGAGCGACTTGTCGGAGCGACGTGCCGAGGTCGCTCCGCGTCTATTAGTTTGGTTGAATTCATGTTTTCTAAGGGCCTTTTGGTCATTTCATTATGTACGTTTTTTGGTCATTTCATTATGCACGTTTTTACTTTTGAAAACCTATGTTTTAAGTACCTTTAGCAGCCACCAGACAGATTATCTTTTGTTCTTAAGAAAAACCTTTGGAAAGTTCATCTCTTGAATCATCTTTGTTCATCTAGTTATTGCAATTCTGTGTTTCTAATTCATTGTTGTATCCCTTTGTATGATTAATCTGAAATCCGAAATGGGTTTAAGAGGAATCGTGAAGAGTAGTGAGTAATCACCATTTGAATTCATGGGTTAGGAAGATTAAGGGTGATTAGGTTAGAGCTAGGATGTTTTAGTGTAGATCATTCCAAAACCTTGCTAGTAGAGTAATCATAATGCATCTTCTGAGTTAGCTTCTCAAAAGTTGATCTTTAGGCATTTTCCACCCAAAAGGTGTTCGATGAAATGCTTGAAACAACTCTTCTAAGCTTTTAGCA
>NC_027749.1:7903624-7918441 GCF_000695525.1 Brassica oleracea var. oleracea | reverse complement strand
TGATAGTTTGATTGTTCGTCTGCCATCCTTAGTTCGAAACTTGATCACCCAAGGTCTAATTCCTATGCCCATGAGTTCTCATTTTCCTTAGTTAAGAAAGTCAACTCATTTACCGCTTTTATTATTCTGAAACTGAATCAGCTTTATTCTTTAGCTTAGAAATCATTTGAAATCACTAGTTGCACTTAGATTGAGTGAGTACTTGTATACTCATTGCTTCGAATTCCCTTAGAATTGGTTCGACAATCATTTATACTACAACATTTGTCTTAGGAGCCTTGAAAACTCCTAACATCACCTGTAAAGCTAGCCTCAATAGAATAGAGATTAAACTATCATGGGAGCTTCCAAGAATCCGAGCCAGAATCTCATTCCAATCAGGGGTGGAAGCTGGTTGAAGCAATGAGCCAATGACCTGCAACCAAAGTCTGTATGTGTAGGAGCATGCAAAAAATAAATGCTATCTTGTTTCCTCTGGTTCACCACAAAATGGACAGCCTTGCACTCTCCCCCAGGCTTGCATTCTAACCCATGTCGAGAACTTGTCCTTTATGGCTAACCATGTTATGAATGCATACCTAGGCACACCTTGCGCAAACCAAACGAGTTGAGACCAAAGAACTGTGGCTCGTCGATGCCTAATCATATCCTAAGTTGTGTGCGCAGAGAAATCCTTTCCATAGTCCTCATTTCCTCTCCTCCACTGAACCACATCTTCCACACTAGTCTCCAGCTCTAGCCGGAAGTCCTTGACCAGAGATATCACCTGCTCAATACGTTGTTCCCTTGAGTTCCGAAACCTTCATTCATGATCAACTATGACATCTGAAATCTGGGAATTTCGAGCAATGCCAAGTTTATGGGTGCCTCTCTTGCCTATCACCTCAATCAATCTTTCTCTAGGGTTCCAAATATCTGTCCAAAACCCTACTACCTGACCATTGTGAAACTTCATATGATGAAATTTTTTTGCTACGGGTCTCAGCTGGAGTAGCTTCTTCCAAATCCATGAACCCACTGTCCCTTCTCTAATATCCTAGAAAGAGACATCTCACAGAATAACTTGCTTCATCCACGTCGCCCACAGAGACCATGAATTGTCAAACAAACGTCATATCAACTTCAGAGCAAAGACCATTGAGACATCTTTTATTCTACGAACTCCTAAGCCGCCTTCCTTCTTCAGTGTGCATACTTCTTCCCATGCTACTTTTGATTTAGTTGTAATATTTAGTGACCCACTCCAGAGAAAAGCTGAATACATGCTTTCTATCCCATCAATTCAGTCTTGTGGTAAACAAAAAGCTGCACACCAAAAATTTGAGATGCTTGCAATAACCGATTTGATCAATTGCAACCTTCCGGCAAATGATAAAGCTTTACTCGTCCAGCTGAGAAATGTGGTCCGAATTTTCACCAACAGTGGCTCATAATCACTGCGAGTCATTGTCTTTGTATTGAGCGGCAGTCCCAAATAGTTAATTGGTAAATCATAAGCTGTAAGACCTACTGCTGCTGCAGCAGTCTCCAGTGTCTGCTTACCCCTTCCCGCTGTAAAGACGGTCGACTTTGCCACATTAATACACAGTCCCGTAATTCCTACGAATTCCCGAAAAACATCCAATGTGCCACCAAGCGAGCCAGACAGCCCATCAGTAAACACAATAATGTCGTCTGTGAAGCTTAAATGTGTAAAGCCGCCTGCACTGCACAAAGGGTGGAACCCAATACTTCTATTGATGATTGCTTTATTTAAGAACTTTGGAGAGGACATTGCTCACGATAACATACATATACAGCGATAATGAACAACCTTGCCTAATGCCTCTAGAACTGGGAAAGAAAACCTCCAGATCACCATTGATGGAGACCGAAAACGTTGTTGTATCAACAAACCTCATGATCCAGGTGACAAATAAACCAGGGTTGCCCATTGCACGGAGAGTAGCTTCAATGAATGACCATTTCACAATGTCGAAGGCTTTGGAGATGTCAAGTTTGATAGCGGAGCGAGAAGATATCAGTGGCTTATGTTTTTGTAGTTTAACTGAAAGTTATAAATGATAGCGTAACGCTGCTATTATATATTTTTTGTAGTTTTAATGAAAGTTATAATGTCAATAATATTTGTTTTGAAGATTTATTTATAATTTTTAAAAGAATATTTTGCCATTTAGGGTCTGGCTAATTTCTCTACTACCATCTACAAACGTAATCTTTATAGTTGGTATTGGTTATGAAATCTAAAATTAAAATATTTTTATATTTATTTATCCATCCGCAGCCGCAAACACTAGCGTGAACCAGGTTTTGATTTTAAGAAGTTTAGAGCGGTTCGAAGCGATTTGTAACTGTCTTTCTAATTGTTATGAAACGCTAACAACCGACACCAACCATAAAAATAATGTTTGCGGATGGAAGTGAAGAAACTAGTCAGGATTAGATCATGAATAGCAATAAGGTGGATGATAGAAAAGATAGTAAATTTTAATATTTTTATCGCTACTTTTTTTTTTGGTCAAAATTTTCATCAAAGCTTTCTATTATAAAATACAACTTGTATTTTTAAAAAAATATTTTTTTAAAAAATATGATACTATTTGTTTTTTATGTCACTATTTAGGGTTGGGCAAAAAACTCGAATTAGAAGAACCGAACCGATCTCATTTCGAATAAGTAGTACCAAATCTGAACCGAAATTGATTAAATATATGAATTATTAAAAATGTTGGTATTTGAAGAACTGAAACCTAATCCGATCCAAACCAAAGTATTTTGGGTATCCAAAATAGATTTATATACTTATATATATTAATTATTTTTAGATTTAATATATATAAAAACATCCAAAATATACAATATAACCACTTTAAATTAATTCTCTATAAATTAATATACACTGAAAATCTCTATATAATAATATAATTTTATAGTCACAAATTGAGTTTTTGGTTTAATTAGTATATCGTTAAATTAATATCTCTATAAATTAATAAAAAAAATTATAGTATTGGTGTAGTCCCAACATTATTAATTAATAGAGGTTTCACTGTATATAATATTTTTAAGTTCATTTAAATACTTGAAAATATATAAATAATCAAATGTAAATATCTAAAATAGTTAAAACTAGGTGTTTCTCCCGCATTTGCGGGTTTAAGCATTTTATAATTATTTATTAATATATGCATTACTAAATAAGCAATTATAATGATAAATTTCTATTTATTTTTTTTTTAAAAAAATCGTAATTATTATAATTTTTTGAATTTTTTTGTATGCTATATTCAACATTAAATAATAAATGCTAGAAATCACTCAATACTATCTTTTCAATTATATAAATTAAGAATTTATATTGATTCATATAAATATGTTATTCAAATATATTTTAGGATAACAACACAATATATATAAGAATTATCTTTTGTTTTAAAATAACTAATTTTATTTATTTTTTAGATTTTAGATCATTCTTATTATTATTAGTGTTAATCACTGACCTTGTATAAGAAAATTAAAACATGTTTTTATTTTAGCTAATTTTTATATTTTATTCATTAAGGGTAACATCGTATTTAACCACTATAACTTTTAAAGTGAGATCTCCGTGGCGAAAAATCACTTCGCAAATAATAATATAGACTAGGTGTTTTGCCCGCACATGCGGACATAATCATCTTACAAATACTTATTATTTTATGTCTTATTAATCCAAAAATCAGCATAATAAAACTCTAATTGGTGAACATGTTGAAGGAAAAAATTACGGTGAATTCTTTGTTCATCAAAATTGATACCAGTTATGTTGAAATTTTAGTCAAATTGTTGAAAGGTAGATCCCACTTTTTTCTTCTAAATTCCCCATGGAAGAATGAATAGATCCCACTTTTTTTTCTTCTAAATTCCCCATGGAAGAATGAATTTATAAGAAAAAATTTTCCTATGCAATTCTGATAAGGAACAAATTGAACAAAAAATCATATATTTTTTTTTTCAATTCTTCAAATGAAATTTTTTTTTTTTTTTTATTTTTTTCATTCTTCTAGTGGTCACCAACTGAAGCTATAGTGTTTCACGGATTAAACTTAAACCAGTTTAAGTAAAAGCCAGAAAATTTGTTTTGAACTCAGGCACAAGTTAAGTTATTATTTATGATTTTAAATAGTTAAATCAAACATCAAATTATTTATATATGTCAAAAAACGTTCATCAAACTATGTACTTATTATTGTGTTAAAAGTTTTAAAACACTCATATACTAGAAATAGTTTAGAAAATATCTTTTTATATATATTTTTCTTTGACTGATATTTAATTATAAATTGTTTTATATCTTAATTTTTTAACTTTATAATAAAAAATATTGTTTTCAGATAGCAACACAATATATATAAGATTTCTTTTAATTTTTAAATATATTTTCACAATTTTATTATATTAGTTTATAATTAATTATTTAATATAACATATAAAATTTAATATTATTAAAATAAAATTCGAGACTTATTATATATAAAATTCATTACGGGTTTTGTGAAAATTAATAAATACTTATTTAAAAACTAATAATAAATCAATGACATATATAAAAGCTTAAAACCTTTAGCTAAACAATTTCTTCGCTTTGAAGTTCACAGTGGTAACGCAGTGGGGTTTTGGACTGATCTTTGGCATCCTATGTGTTGTTTGACTGAGGTCATTGGCGAGAGAGGAACCCATAAACTGGGAATTGTAAGGAATGCGGAGATTGCTGAGGTACTAGTAGACCAACAATAGAGGTTTCAGCAGACAAGAGATAGAAGCATTGAACAAGTCCTTACTCGTGTGAAGGAGTTCCCAGTAACTCTAGTGCAAACTGTCGATGATATAGTGACATGGAAAAGCGGCGAAGAGGAGTTCAAGAAGTCTTTCTCTGCTTTCAACACTTGGAACATGATCTGTGCACGATACGACATAGTGTTGTGGTCTAAGCTAATCTGGTTTAAGCAAGGTGTGACTCGATATGCTTTTATCACATGGTTGGCTATCAAAGATAGGCTCTCTACAGGGACTAGAATGAGAGATTGGGGGATTGTGCAAGGCTGTCTTCTTTGTGGCGAGCCAGAGGAGTCACGCGAGCACTTGTTCTTTGCTTGTCCTTATACATATGGAATCTGGTTGCAGGTCATTGGTTCTTTGCTACGCCCTGCTCCTTCGCTGGACTGGGCAGAGATTCTGGCTCGAATACTGAGTGTAGCACACGACAGACATGTATCTATCCTATTGCGATTAGCTCTGCAAGTTACAGTTTATTACGTATGGCGAGAGAGAAATGAAAGGCGACACTCACAGCAAAGTAGACCGGTGACTCAACTTGCGAAAATCATTGAGAAGACAATCAGGTAGAGGTTACTATCTACTAGATACTATGTGAAGAAAGAACCGGAGGGTTTGATACAGAGGTGGTTTTTGGCCCATATTGGGTAAAGATAGGTTTCATACGATAAACAATTCTTAGGCTCTCATTGTAAATAACTATTCTTTGCCATATGATGATCAATAAATTTAACATTTAAAAAAAAAAAAAGCTTAAAACCTAATAAAATATGACAACTAAGAAAATAAGAATTTTAATATAACATATAGATTTAAATATTATTAAATCAAAATTCATTTTTAATTATATATAAATTCATTACATATATTTTTTAAAATTAATAAATTAGTGATTCAACTAAAAATTATTAATAAATAAATAACTAAGCTAAAACCTAATAAAAACATGAAAAACAAGAAAAATTGACTAAAATCATGGAAAACATGATAAATAAGCAAAATCAAAATAATTATATATCTAATTACATATTTTATAGTTATATTATTTAAATTAATAAATTGTGGACTCAACTAAAAACTATTAATAAATTAATGACTCAGCTTAAACCTAATTAAAACATGACAAATAAGAAAAATTACCTAAAATCATGGAAATCATGACAAATAAGCTAAATCACTTCATAAATAATAGTATAGATATACTCAAAACTCAAAAAAATACTTAAATAATTATTAATTTTCTATCCAAATATTTAACCCAGACCAATTTATATGTTAAATTAGGTACTCTGACATATGTTATTCAAATTTATATGTAATATATTCTATTATTTATAGATTTTTTAAAAAATTAAAGCATATAATGAATTTTAAAATTTTAAAAATAATTTAAATTGATTATCGAAATCCGAACTGAATCCTCAAAGATCTAAACCGAACACGAAATCCTAAACACACCCAAAAACGAACCTGGACGTCTACCCCTAATCACTATTATATATCATATATGTGTCATCATAGGTTACAAAAATATGTGTTATCATATAATTAATCGTATTTTATACGTACCATCAAATAAGTAATCTTATAATTAATAATATTTTATACGTACAATCATATAAATAATTGCATATATTATATTTTTAATTTTGAATGTAAAATATAAAAACCATAATTTAAGTTGGTGTTTGAAATTGAGCTTTGTATTGTAATTTTCTTATATATATTGAAAACATTTTTATAATGGTTATTGGAAAATATATTAGTAAAAATCACTTTTTGAATATATATATATATATTTTTTGAATGAATTTTTGATATAAATCAATTTTAAATTATTATTTTGATTTGAATATGTATAACAAGTAATATAATCCCGTTATTTTTTAATACTACATGTAATGGATTTCCAATTTTTTTAATAGCATAAATCCAGTACTTTTTTTCATAATTTACTGCTATCCATGTTTCCAAACATTATTATATTTATTTTTTACTATTATTCATGTTTCTAAACAAATAATAAAGGTACTTCTACTAAGATAGATGGAGTTAGATTAGCAATTACGTGAACATTCAACTCTCGTAAAAGATTAATTTATTTTGTAGTCATTCTAACCTGGAATACTATTTTATTAGAAAATTTGTGTTATGGTTCAAACTCATACTTTAAATATTAATAACATCCACTTAAATTTTTATAACTATATCCAAAATGTTAAACGGACTATCTCAGTTGTAATATAGATACTGTTAAAAAATAACTCCAAACTTTAGTGAATATCTGATGAAAAAAACTATCAACAAATTCACAATTAAATTTAAAAGTTTCAAATTAAGTGGGCAGCTTAAACTTTAGACAGAAATGACATCTGGTTATAAAAATATATCTATAAAGAAAAAGAAAACTAAATAAGCAAATATAGCTGATGAATGTATATTGTTTGTTGTTTTCGCATTTTGACATGATGATACCTACTTTTGAACGGTTTACACTTGTTTCACATCTAATTCAGTTTTCAATTTTCACTGACAATACTGATTTTTGTTACTCTAAAACATAAATTGCATTCTAACTTCTCTTTTTAATTCAAATTGTTGCGTTAAAGGCACCAGACTTGGTCCTCCTGTGCCAAGTTTTACAAGGCACCGAACCTGTGAACCTAAATTGCTTTGAAAGAGAAGTTTCTCTATCTATATCACACACACACACACACACAAATCTAATCTTCTCTCTTTCAACCGTAAATTTTGCTCACCATCAAGGCAAGTTTCCTTCTTTTGCTCCCCTAGCAATATTAATTGCTACTAAAATATCTTGCCAAGGGTAACCAAATCTTGCTTCATTCCTCTGTAATATCACAGAAAGGACCTAAAATTTAGGGTGTTTTTTTTTGGGTTCTTTCCATGTGATGTGAGCATTTTTGGGTGAGAAAGATGAAGACTATAATTAAGTTAGGGATTGGGTTGAGTTTGGTGTTTGGGTTTCTTCTCTTAGCACTTATTGCAGAAGTCTATTACCTTCTGAGATGGAAGAAGCACAAGAAGAGAGTCATAAGCCAAGAGAGTGAGGAAGAGAAAGAAGAAGAGCAACAACAACAAACCGGGTACGCTAAGGAACTTATCCAGCTCTTCTGCTTCAAAAAGCCTCAGTCTTTACATGCCAACAACGGCGGAAGCGAAGGAGAAGAAGTCTCGAGGAATCAAGATTTGGAGCTTGGCTTGATGAAACATCTGGAAGGAGGAGGAGAAGAAGGGTTTGAAGCAGAGCTCATGAAGCTTCATAACCAGAGGTTTCTCTTCACAATCATGGAAGAGACGAAAGCTGATTTGGAATCTGACGACGGGAAGTCGAGATCGAGGACGAGGAGCTTGAGTGATGTTCCGGCTGGAGTAAATGACTGTAATACCCCTGGATTGGCTTCTCCGACAACACTAAAGTCGTCTCCTTTGGAGTCTTACTCGCACCACGAGTTCAATCCTCTGTTCGAAACAGAGGGTGAGCTTGAGTTCAACAAGTTTTTCAAGTCGTCTTCTTCGCCTCCGCCGAAGTTCAAGTTCATGAGGGACGCGGAAGAGAAGCTGAGGAGGAGAATGATCGAGGAAGCCAAGAGGAGAGAGCTAAAACCGGAACTTTCGGTTGTATCAGAAGGTTCGTTCTTGAAGTTCATGACTCCTGCGACGGTGAACAGAGAGAAGAAACAGAGTAATCAAGAATCTGTTGAAACGGTGTCGTTTCGTACTTCATCAGGTACAAAGTCTTAGAACGTTAGACCAGAAATCATTTGCACTGGTTGTTTAGTATTAGACCTCTCTTGCTTTAATTTTTATTTTTTTGGTTCAAATTTTATTAAGAATTTCAATTTTTAGTTGTGTGAAATGTGAATTATCTTTCCTTTCTTTGGAAATGATTTCCTCTGTACGTATCAATCTGAAAAAAAATTCTGCAGATGCTTGTTTGAATTTCGTTTGAAGAAAAAAGTTAAAAGGAAAAGTTGTAAATTGTATATAGCTTTTGGGAAATAAGTTAAAATTAAATTGGTGTTAGGTTTGGAAATTGGGGTTAATAATTCAAATCTTTACGGCGCCACAAGTTTGAAATCTTCAGCCTCATTAGTTTTTTTACTTTTTTTTTTAATCTTACCAGTCCGATTAAATATTACTATTTCATTTTCAAGTAAACGATATAAACTGCAATGTTCTTTGATACGGTTAGTGAATTGAATGCTTTCTAATCCCGCAAATTATGGCATAATATATCATGAATAAATATTTTTTTCCCATACATGTGATTTCTTTTTGGGGTAAAGCAAAGTCACACTTGTGATTATTACTTAACTTTGATTCTTTATGTTTCTTAAGTGTAAATTAAACATAACGTTTTATACATAAATATACATTTACACTATTTGAATAAATCGAAAACTTGTAAGAAACAAATATATATACCTTTTGTGTTGTCTGAACTAGAAAAGTTCATGGCATCACGCGATGTATCGCCGAAAGGTTGTTTTAATTTCGCTTGCCTTTTCCAAAGTTTTCCTTCAGGAATATATATACCTATCAACAGGCAACAGGTGTATTTGATTCCATTTTTAAGCAACCAAAAGAAGATATATTAGCTATTAGCCTATTAGTAATTAATTACATGCGGTTTTTGTATAATAAATCGAACAGAAAATATTACAAAAAGTTTAAATTTATTTAGAATCTTCAAGCATGAAATACTATTTACTTGAAGTGCCAAAAGGTCTTATAGGACCACGTAACTACTGATAAGACTTTATTAGTGGTGAGTTAGCGACACTTTTCTCGTCAGGAAATCTATTATTTTCAATCAATATGACAAAACGGATGTTAGAGACAGCACAACAACTGTTTACTATTAAATGTTTTATTTGAATAAAAGAACATAAAATTGGTGAATAGGTGATGAAAACAGACAAATTTTAAAATCACTACAGTTTTGTTTATATCTTCAAAATTTTATTCGAATCAGAAAATGCAGCAAAAATACTACAAAAGTCAAACCCTGTATGTATGAACAGAAACTAAAAATGTATTCTGGTAAAGTACACTTACATATATACTTATGCACTAGGGAAAAGGATGTGTAAATGTACAAATACATTAATCATACGGTCAATACGTATATATCTACATATTTGATGACAAATGTGAACATGGCGGCACGTGAAAGAACCAAACTCAAAGGCTTTGAATGGTGACCAAGGAACGAAAGGGAACACTGAATTCCTTATCATTCCCAAAAAAAATCACCATTCAAAAGGAATAGTTTTTCCTTCTTGTTCCTCCCCATTCTTTTTTTTGTAGAGAAATATAGAACAAAATCATTCCTTGCTAAATTTGATAAGGAACAAGCATTCCTTTTCATTCCTGCAATTTTATTCCTATACATTCCTTTCCTATTCGTTCCTCGTGTTCCCGAAAAGGTCACCAGTCGGAGCCAAAGAGACATGAAAAGGAGAAGGAGTTCGAGATCAGTCGTCAACATCTTGAGCCCCACCTTAATTGTTAATTTCGAAATTCTTTGGAGCCCAACTTTGCTAAATATTCATAATTAACTATGATTTCTATGTTTCTATCAGATGTTATAACATCATCTAAAGTTCTAACCAATAAATAATTACACATGCAGACAAACACCACCAAAAATATACAGAGATTCCAACTTCGATAAATAAACTTAAAAACTCAACCAATACAACTCAGTGACGAAGCCTAATCTTCACCGATGACACTTGGAAACAATTCAACTCAACATATGCTAGCCTTATCATTCAGTTTTTAAACAATCAAGACTATATTCACATTGAAACTTAATATACGTTCATACAGCAAATTACTAGATACAGTAGTCAATAACCGATTCGTCGTATTTAACCTGAAAAGTTACACGACTCAAGATCCAAAACTGTTTTTTTGTTAAAATTCAAAATTTGTGAAATTACCCTCATTTCTTCAACTTTTGCAGGCTACGTTCTCATATTGATCAAAGAGGTAAACATTCTCTGCACATTAAATATCTTTCTTTCCTTTTGTTAGTGGGTAGCAAGTGATTACTAAACACTGCATGGCCTCATTTATTTTGTGATAACGTTTTGCGACGCTTTTTGGGTAAAATGTAACAGAACTATAACAAAGTACTTCGTGTCCATTGTAAGTTGTAACATTATTCCTAGTATGCAACAGTTCCTACATCCTCATATTGTTATTCTGCGTTGATAAATTCAATAAGCACAAGGAAATTAAACATTCAAAGATTATTTTACTTCGTTGTATATTAATAGCAGTATTGATTGTTTGACCCAGGGTTATAAAACTAAACGTGCGAACGGTGCGACTGTTCCGGACCCAATCTGTTGTTCCCCTATTTTTAATAGATAAGAGCCCGATTTTTTATAAAAATACATGTATTTTTATATTACAAATAAGAAAATGGGCCCAAATTTTTTTTATATGAAAGTTTTTTTTTTATTTCCAAAGATTTATTTTTAAAATATTTCTGATATTTTGAAAAAAAACATATATCTCTCAAATTTTTTTAAAAGAAATAATAGTTTAGAAATTTAAACTTTTTTTGCTCCAGGGCCCATAACACCATTAAGCCGGCCCTCACTTTATTTCTAAACACTTGCCTCCTATTTATATTGTGATATTTGTCGTAACTGTGTTCTGCATATAATTTTTTGAGTATATAATTAAAAGAACTATTCCGTAAACTTTAGTATTAAACCATCTAGCCCCATTATATGCAACAAGCCAAATGAAACCCACGTGCTTAAGGTTTTATTCAAGTAGCTAGAGTAGTGTAAATATTTCTCTTAATTATGATAACTTGCTTTGTTACCTCCTCTCCCTTCTTTTGTGAAATATCAGCCGAACATCTTTAGCCTTTTGGTGTTTGATCAACTCTTTCCATTTCCTTATTTTCTTGCATATCGAGCGGGCCTTGTGGTTCAGTGGTAGTGGACGGACCTTGGATGCAAAAACATTCTGGGTTTGATCCTCTTGCTGCGGAAACTAAGTCACATTGTTCTTCTCACTACCACGGCTGCGGATACGTCTGTATGAAAATCCGAGAAAAGGTCCGTCATGGGCTGCACCTCTCATCCAGAGATTAAGTCTGTGTCTTTAATATAACCGAGTTTAACCCTTTTTTTTATCAAAAAAAAATTAAACAATATCATTCACATGCACCTTTGTTTTCTATTTTTTCATGCTCTTTTATGAGCATGAATCATTATTTGAAATTGTTAACACTAATACCTATTGAATATACGATGTGTCATAATAACTATATTGCAGGAGTCAGTTCGTAAATGACCAGTGTTGCCTACACACAAGAAATATGATCAACTGCCATTACTAATTAATTTGTAATTAAGTTACTCTATGCAGTTGTTCAAAAAAAAAGTTACTCTATGCCAGTACTTATGAAAAGACAACTTAACTAAACAATTGTATTCTTGTGGTTTCATTTAGATTCAGTTGGATTAACTTATTTGGCCATTGTATACGACTCGATCCTATCCAAGATAGGCATTATCTTATGCAGTGAGTGGCTTTCCAGTTCCGTCTTTCACTTCTTGTTCAGTTCGTCGTTTTTAATTATTTTTATGTAAAATTTCGATTTTTGGTATGTGTGGTATATGTGGATAGATTTATAAAAAATTGAGTAATACTTATCTTATCAATATATATTTATATTTTAGGTCAATTGTCCGAAAAGATAAACTTAAAAGTAAAACATGCTTCAACCAAAATAATGAAAATATATAATTTATCGGAAAGTAATTTGCAATACTGTTCGAATGAGGCTAAATCAAGTAAAAACTATATGATTGTTACATGATCACTAAATAAATCATAAATCGTTCGAATCTCCTAGGCTCCCGGTGTCAGACAAGGTGAGCTCACCCCACATAGAGGGAAAATTGTGAGCATACAAGAAAGACGAAAATGAACATTACATTTGTTAAGCTATATGGGCTTTCAACCTAAAATGAAAATTGATTTTAGATTGAAAGTCTATCTAGCTTAATTTGGTATCAGAGTCATGTATTAGAGAACGAAAGCTAGGGGAACAAATGAGATTTAAAAGTCTCATGTATCGGTAGTTGGAAAGAATCATAAATAATATATAAGATAGATGAGCCAATCCACTTATCACCAATTGGTTTTATGTTGAAGCTCATCTAGCTTAACATGGTATCAAAGCTCGATCCAAACAATCCAACCCGATCTAACATTGATCTGGTCCAAAGTTGTCTTATCGATTATTACCCAAACATTCTGAGATTGATACTAAAAAACATCATCTTGAGAGAGCGTATTAGAGACAAAGATTCCTGCAATCGATAGTTGGAACAGATCATAAATAATATATAAAATAGATTAGTTTAACAACATTTTCATGATAACTAAAACTAAATTAGAACTAAAAAAACCTTTAGTATACTACAATTTTCGATCCAGAAAGACATCGCATTAAAAAGATTAAAGTCCTTTTGATAATAATTAAAGAAAAAAAAACTGTTAAAAAGACATAGCATCAGTAGCTTAGTTTTACTTTTCAGTGTATTATGAGTTTAGTTAGCTTGATCACTATCGTAATTCACAAACGTAGGTTCAAAAAGCATTTTCTCAAGTTAATTTGTTTGGCTTCTTCAAGCAACGTAGTTTTTGTGACGGTACAAGTTTAGAATGGGTAGGCCCATTCAAAGAAACTATTAAAGACACAGACCTAACTCATGGGTGTAAAGTGCAGTTCACAGATGGACTTTTTCCTGGATATTTAAATGGGCCGTAAGAAATACATCATATTCGCATGGCCACATGTGAAACTAATAATTTCGCATTAAAAGAGAGTCTAATCTTGATCTAGACCAATAAGGCAACTCCTCCTCTGAGAAAACTACTAATCACCAAGATTCTCGTATTGCTTACAGAAATTAACAAACTGCTTGCCGTTTCGAGAATAAGCCAAATCGGTAACACCGTTTTTACTTCTCATCCTAGTGCATTCGAAACACTTTCGGATTGTATTGGGACTAAAGGCGCCTGATCTAACCTGCAGTGTTCAAGTCACAGATTTTTCTTTTGACCTTATCGTCAATTTAGGAAAAGTGTTTCTATACATGAAAGTTATATTAATACAAAGACTAGATTTATCAACGTACCATTAAAATGGTTCCATTAATTTTTTAAAACTAAAACACGATTGATTCTTTTTTTTTAACACGATTGATTCTTAAAACAATTTTAGAAAAAAATTGGCTCTCCAGAGCTTCTATAACCCTTTCCTATTACTTTTTTCTTGTCTTTTTTTTTTCCAATACTGGGTAGATCATTATAAAATCAAACTCTCTTTCTAACACTCTGATCAACTGACGGTTAGTAATAAAAACAAACGACTATGTCTGAAGTACTACTGTTGCATCTTTTGATAATCGAGTTCCAGACCTGGTGTAAAAATCTATAAACTTTCATCACTAGGTCATGTTGCTTCCACAAATTATATTTTTTTAACCTTTTCTGGAATTAGAAAAATTAGAATAGACTCACTAGTTTGGATAGAACCTTGTAATTAAGTATTTGATTAGTCATCAACTCAGCTGTAGTTGCCAGGGTTTAGTAGGATACTTAATTTTATTTTGTTAGGATTAAAGAATAAATGATACAATACTCTAGGTGTGTTTTTAGTTTTTGTTTCTCTCCTCTAATGTCATACCAGTACAACGTATATTTAGATTTTTATACACATATATGCGTATACAGTACGCAATAAGTTTGGATAAATAACTTAATAATAGTAACATTATATGTGTTGGTGCATTTAAAATTTTTAAATATAAAGTAACAAAAAAAATATAAACTGAGATTTACGTCGAAAGAGGAATATTTTTGTAAGGATAAGATAACTGTGGCCCTGTGGGGATGATCAACACGGGCGCATGTTTGGCGGGGGGGGGGGGG
>NC_027749.1:7891332-7903477 GCF_000695525.1 Brassica oleracea var. oleracea | reverse complement strand
GGGGGGGGGGGGGGGAAGTTCAAAGTGTCAACTAGATTTAACCATATCCATGGTTTTATGGACATTAATAAGCTTAGGATCCTCTATTTATCAAAGAAAAAAAAAAGGAAGGAAGAAACACAGGTCTTGGACTCTTTGGTGAATGGTTCGAAGTTCGAACTGACAAGACAAACATATATTTTAGATCATCTATATGTATTGGTGGATTTTTTTTTTTTTGATCAACTATATGTATTGGTGGAATTTCTCAAATAGAGTTTATGATCCAAATAATAGTAATATTTATAATTAGTTATTCAATCAAGGTTTACTAATATTAATATTTATAATTAGTTACCCAATGATCCATATTTTGAAAAGCCTATTTCAGTAACGAGCTTTCACTGACCCGATTATTCCGGAGAACCAGGACCAAAACCGTAGTTTGCGTTCAGGTTTGGCTGTAATTTATTCCCTTGTCCAAAAATAGGTGTACACTTGTCATCATACCCTTAGATATAGGTTCTAGCGAAGAACGACCGGCCAAGGATATTTTAGCATTCGAGCGATATAAAGGAAAGTTCATTTGATATTTTCAGAAATTTTGAACCTATTCAGGACAGGTGCTTCAGGATCTCTTCGTCGTTGAATCCACCAGGTGATTGACTGATTACCTTTTGTTATTTGGCATTTTAGGATCAATTTTGGTTTACTTCCATCGAAATTGATAAGACACACCGAAATGTCTAGTAGGTTTTAGAATAATCTGCTTGGATGTGTTGTAAATCATTTAAATTTCAAAAAATGTGTAAATCATTTTCATTTAACATGGCTCGTTTTTATTAAACATTCTTTAAAATTTTATACTGCTTTGAGAGTTTTCATGGCATAAATGATTGATAACGAATTGAATGTATGGATTTAAAAATAGTTTATTTCGAACAGGATTTACGAATAGTTTAATGGAATTTACAATCAAAAAGGTATTGGACGTGGCCATAAGTAGTATGTTCAATAGGAATTTACGTGGCCATGGATTCGGTTATGAAAATATTCAATTTTTACAAAGAATCATTTTTGCGACCAAAAATGTTTTTGTTACCTAGTCTTGATTTATATACAGATAGAACTTCAAGATGGCTGACGGTGAAGATATTCAACCACTTGTTTGTGATAATGGAACCGGAATGGTTAAGGTAAAGTTTCTCTAAATGATATGTGTCACATGACTATATACCAGAAAATACTTAAGCAAGTTATTATGGTGTAGGCGGGGTTTGCGGGTGATGATGCACCAAGAGCGGTTTTCCCGAGCATTGTAGGCCGCCCTCGTCACACGGGTGTGATGGTTGGGATGGGACAAAAGGATGCTTATGTTGGAGACGAGGCTCAGTCAAAACGTGGTATCTTGACTCTCAAATACCCAATTGAGCATGGAATTGTTAACAATTGGGATGACATGGAGAAGATTTGGCATCACACTTTCTATAACGAGCTTCGTGTCGCCCCTGAAGAACATCCGGTTCTCTTAACCGAAGCTCCTCTTAATCCGAAAGCTAACCGTGAGAAGATGACTCAGATCATGTTTGAGACATTCAATGCTCCAGCTATGTATGTTGCCATTCAAGCTGTTCTCTCACTCTATGCCAGTGGTCGTACAACTGGTAATTAATTTTCTGAGCTATTGCATTAGTTCAGTTAGGTTTATGCTTGATGAATTCACTATTGATTGGTCTTAGGTTAGGGCATTGAACCAGTCTGTTTTGTATCGAAAAAACTTTAGTGTATTTTATTTCTAGTGTGTATAAAATATAATGATTTTAGGTTTATTTGGTTTGGTTACATTCGCTTTGTTTTGTTTTATTCTGGTATTTCGTTTGGCTTAATACTAATTCCAGTATACTGGATTATTTTCTAGTTTCTCTATTTATGTTTTGGCTTGGGTAAAAACATTGTAACTTTTCTATTAGATATGGATTTTTTAAATCAAACTCGGTTTTAATGGTCACCCTTTTTGCAATTTTTGATTTAGGTATTGTTTTGGACTCTGGAGATGGTGTGAGCCACACGGTACCAATCTACGAGGGTTACGCTCTTCCACACGCAATCTTACGTCTTGACCTAGCGGGTCGTGACCTAACCGATTACCTTATGAAAATCCTGACAGAGCGTGGCTACTCCTTCACCACGACTGCTGAACGTGAAATCGTTAGAGACATGAAAGAGAAGCTTTCTTACATTGCTCTAGACTATGAACAAGAGCTAGAGACTTCCAACACAAGCTCTTCCGTTGATAAAAGCTTCGAGCTTCCTGACGGACAAGTGATAACTATTGGAGCAGAGCGATTCCGGTGCCCAGAAGTTCTTTTCCAGCCATCAATGATTGGAATGGAAAATCCAGGAATCCATGAAACCACATATAACTCTATCATGAAATGTGATGTGGATATCAGGAAAGATTTGTATGGGAACATTGTGCTAAGTGGTGGAACCACGATGTTTGGTGGGATTGGTGATAGAATGAGCAAAGAGATTACGGCCTTGGCTCCCAGTAGTATGAAGATTAAGGTTGTGGCTCCACCGGAGAGGAAGTACAGTGTTTGGATCGGTGGTTCTATATTGGCTTCACTCAGCACTTTCCAACAGGTAAAAACATTTTAAACATAATCAACATTTTTTTAATATTAACATTTTAAACATTTTCTCTGTGGTATAAATATTGCTATGTAAATTTATAGATGTGGATTGCGAAAGCGGAGTACGACGAATCTGGACCGTCAATTGTGCATAGAAAGTGCTTCTAATCACAACTCATGAGAAGGATATCCGAACTAAAAGAAAATGATAAAAAGAAAAACTTTAAAAAAAATTGATTTTTTTCTACCAATTGCAATTTTTGTTTATATAATCACCATTCTATGCAAATTGTTCTTTGTAATTTTGATTTGAAGCAACTCAACCAAAGTCAGTAAAATTCTTTAATAATTACGTATATCACACCAATAGTGTTTTTTTTATTGTTTTTTTTTATTTTGATTCAAAACAATTCTCTCAAATAGTTTTTTTTTTTAAGTTTTTGTTTCAAAAAGGTTTTCAAAAAAGAAAATGACCTAAAAAGTTTCATTAAAGAAGCAAAATATTATTGGAAAAATTGTTTTTATAGACAAAAAAATAAAGACATTGTCCCATTAGACTAATTTCAAATTTGGTCCATTTTTTTCTATAATGCCCTTTTTATTTATAAAAATAAATCAAATAAATAGTTTTACAAACCAAAAAAATTAGGAAAAATAGGAATTACATTGTAAATACCTATACCAATTTAGAGGTATTTGTTTTTGTTCTAAAAATGTTTAAATAAAAATTTCAAATTTCGTTCTACGGACTATAGAATGTACATTCTACAAAGTAGAAAATAAAATCCACATTTTTTCATTAGATCTACAATGATTAAAATATGTCTTCCACGTTTTTCAATAAATGTACTAAAGTTAGAATACTAAGTTAGAATACAAAATCTACGAAAATAACAGTAATCTAAAAATATTTAGAATACACATTCCGCGCTTAGCATACAATTCTAAAATATGTAGAACCTACAATCTACACATTACATAAAATCTAAAAGCTGTAGAAATCGATTTCTAACGGGTTAACTATATTTTACACATAGTAGAATGCAGATTCTACGGATAAGTATGAGCAGTTCCGAAAATATGGGAAGTAGATTTTTGAAAATATTTGGAAATATTTTGTTTCCATTTAAAAAAAAAATCGATTTTTTGCACAAAAAAAAAACCTGGCTACGTCTTCTTTGAACACGTGTCTACCCCTTCAATAACCCCTTGATTTTTGACAAAAAATTTCACAAAAAATTCTCAAAGTGTCTTCCATGATTCATATCTATGCCTATTATGGGGTGTGGGAATTGGTTTTGTCTATTTGGTTTTATTAGGCCAAACCAGAGACAGTTGAGAAAGTGTCTAAGATCGTCAAGAAGCAGCTATCACTCGAAGACGATCAAAGGGTCGTTGGAGAAACCAAATTCACCGATATTGGAGCTGATTCTATTGACACGGTAATTCATCGAAAATTCTCTTATGTGAATACATAACTTGTTGAGTTTTTTTAAATACTGCTTAACGGAGTGTTTTTTTGCAGGTTTAGATAGTGATGGGCTTAGAGGAAGAGTTTCACATCGAAATGGCTGAAGAGAAATCACAGAAGATTCAGTGGAGGAAGCTGCTGAGCTCATTGATGACCTCGTGCAAGCCAAGAAGTAATTTAGTATAAGAGAGTGCAATCCAAGAAGTAATTTAGTATAAGAGATCCGACTATCTGAGGCTTTGTGTTTGTTGTTTTCATAATCTTTCAGTCATTTTCTTTTAATATGTCAAGTAAAGCGACTCTTTGCTAGTACTGTATGCCATGGATCTCTCTATTTGTCGACTGAAACTTTTGGTTACACATGAAGCCTTGTTCTTTTCATTTCTTAAATCGAAATGCCAAATGCGAGATTAGGCAAAATGCGTGCAAGAGAGAGAGAGATAGAAGTTCCTTATATCACTCATGTATAGGGAGTCTTGTATTAACACGTACATAAGTCAAAGAGTAGGCCCTAAGATGACAATTTGTAAACAATCTTTTTCACATTGTGTATATAGGTTCTTATTATTCCCAATCGGGGTCAAAGAATCCAACATCGTTCATCTCTGAATAGTAGACATTCTCCATGTTCAGATCTTCCTCCTGCATCAAAACCAGCACCAAATCATTTGAACATTGCAATAATCACATGCCTAGAGGGATGCTTTGATGTAAACGAGTTAAGAAACATTTTGGGATAAACATGAAGAGACATGAGTGTAAACGAGTTAAGAAACTGTCCTAAGCTATAGAAGGTGGGATTAACAGAGATCAAACACGGTTCAACAACATACAAAGAAGACACAACATTGTGAAAAATCTAATCTATAAACAATCCCGAAAGGTAACAAGAACACAAACATACATGATAATCAAGAAACAAGACACAACAAAGCTAACAGAGACCAAACAAGAACACAAACACATAAAAAAAACACCTACATTCTTAAATCGATTCACAAGAACACAAGAACATATACATAAACACTAATCTATATGCTTTTTACAGAGACTAACCACGATCAAAACACATGCAAAGAAGAATAAAAAAAAATTTCATACCATGAAAACAAATTAGGACTGAAAAGTGTGTATGTTAACTTCGATTTGGATGGGAGAAGAACTGAAGAAGAGATTACGCCGGAGACGAAGAGAGTATGCCGGAGCCACGAGATTATACCGGAGAAGAAGAGACTTATGTCGGACCCGGAGAGATTTGAGTCGGTGTCTGGTTGACTAGTGACGATATGACCTGTAATTTTGATGGGAGAAGAAGAGATTAATAATAGATTAGGCCGGAGAAACAAAGCTCAGTGATTTCAATTTCAAGGAAACAAAGCTTTTGAATGTTAAGGAACTTATCAAGGATAAAAACTGGAGAAGAACGACGTGGATGTAGATTCCGACCGACGGAGGAGACGGAGGAGGCGATGTTGGATGGCTCCGAGCTCGATGAGACAGAGGAGACGCGAAAATATTAAATTAATCATCCCCTTTTCTATTTTTTTGTAACGTATAATAAATAATAAACTAAATTAATTTGTTACCTTTAATTAAGTTAATTTAAGGTTATAATAGGCAATTACGAAAATATTAGCCTAATGAGACAATTATATTTTGGGATTAGTCTAATGGGACAATGTCTCTATTTTTTTGCTCTAAAAAAGCAATTTTCCCAATATTATTCTACTATTTGCTTAATGAGATATATAAATGTTAAAAAATAAAAATAAAAATAATAAAAATTATGTTTTATAATTTTAATTTTTTTGAAATTTTTTGAAATTTTATTTTGCTATTTTTTTAGAAAAAAATCTTTTTAAAGTTTGTGCTTTTGAGACTATTTTTATAATTTTTATTTTTAAATTTTAATATTTATTTTCTATTTTTTTAATTTTAAACCTCACTCTCAAAACCCACCGTTAACTCTAAACCTAAAGTCGGTTAGTTAGCCCTAGAGAAATATATTTACTATTTGATAAAGTTTATTTTGGACTATTTGTTGGAGTCTCTTTTTATGAAAAAAAAACAAAAAAAAAAGGAGTATCCTAAGCAATTCTTCTTTAATTAATCTCCTACCAATTATATTTAGCTTTCAAAATTTTCCTCTCGCACTGTGAATTTGCAAGGAAATAATTAAAAAATGATTAACTTGAGACAACTATCATGTCTTGGTTAATGAATCTATATTATTAAAAGAGAAGTACCTATTTGAAAATATTTTTTCTTCGTTAATTAAATTCTCTATTTTTTTCTTGTCTTTTTCAGTTGCATTTATGAAATATCCTAAAACGAATAAAACTGTCTAATTTATTACTTGTCTTTTCAGTTACATTAATGAAATATGCTTAAATGAATTTAAACTTCCTATTTTATTGTTTGTCTTTTTCAGTTACCTTAATGATAATCACATGGGTTTCTTAATAAGGTCTTTTAACATAATTGGGTTATGGACATTTAATTTTTATCTTTATCTCAAAACAAAAAATATAAATAATTTATTATTAATAAAACATCTAAAATTATTTACATAAATCAGCTGTTTTTATATGTTAAATTCTTCATATAAGTTTAAAAAATCATTGTATTTTCTTTAAATATGTATAAATAATTTACAATCTTTTATGCCATACTAAGGCATTATATAATATTTCTTCATATTTTACATTCATAACCATTGTTTTTATATATCGTATACAATTCTCTAATTACGTGCATATGTTCAATTTGTTTATATGATATCGACTATTCGTCATAAATCAATGATTTAAGATCTAAAAAAAATAATTTACTTAATGAATATAATATATTAAATATTACAAATACATCATTTAGTTAATTAAATAATCAAAAACCGTAAATTATCCGCTCAGGATCTAGTGAAAGAGTTAACAAACAAGACGGTTCGGTACAGTGCGGGTAGCAATACAGATAAGAGTGATTTTAGTATTATTCGATTTCGGTTTTTAACTTTGACTGAACTCGAAACCCCAGAAACAGAGAGCACGAATCACATCGAAGCATCGAGATCTCTAACTAACTCCCATGTCAATCTCCACACCGTCGGATCACGTAACCCAACCCGGATCTATCCCCGGCGACTTCCCTCCCGACCCGCTTCTCTCCACCGGCTCCTTCATCTCCTCCCCCACCCCCGCCGCCGACGGAGCCCTAGGAAGCAGCGCGACGCAGCCGCCGGTTCAGGGAGGAAGCGAAGCAATCGGGATGTCAGATCAGGTGAATCCATCGCCGGCTAACTCGGAATCGAAGTCGCGGAAGCGTTCGGCGCCGTTAGACAACAGCTGGCTGCCACCTGGCTGGAGAGTCGAAGATAAGGTTCGAGCCTCCGGCGCTACAGCTGGTTCCGTGGACAAGGTATATATATATCAAATCTCATCTCCAAAAGTGCCGCGTCGTAGCTCGAATTGTGGATTCTTAGTTTGAAGTGTGTTCTTGTAATAGATGTGTGTTAATGTGCTAAGGCCGTTATAAATTTGATTATCGTTAGCTAGATTCCTCTGGTGGGATCCACTTTAGGTAAAGATTGTCATTGATGATTTGTAACGTCCAATGCAGAGATTGATTTTGTTAAAGAGTTATTATGACATACTATTGTGTATTATTCTGTTTTTTTTTTTTTTTTGTAGTACTATCTCGAACCAATCACAGGACGTAAGTTTCGGTCCAGGACCGAAGTACTCTACTACTTGGAACATGGAACCACCCCTAAGAAAGGAAGCAAGAAAGCAAAGAACACTGGTTCCAGTTCAGACGTGAGTTTAAAGTTTGAACCTTTCGCATTTTTCATACTCGTGATTACTTATGGCATCTTGTATTTGCAGCATTTGGAAGGCAAAGGAAGGAACAAATCCAGCAGAAAGGCTAAAGAGACGCCGGCATTGTCTCCGTTGAACTTTGATTTTGAGAATCCACCAGAGGAGGTAAGCTGGTGTATGGGAAACGCAGGAGAAGAAGCTTGGACACCTTTTGTTGGGGAGGGCAAGGTTCAAGATTCAGTGAGACGAGATTGGTGCACTGCGTTTACAGTTATCACTACCAAAAACCCAAGTAGATGATTGATTACAAGGTGGCGATTTTTTTGGGTTGTTGCATGATATGATTGCATCTATTATAAGATTAACGGAGAGTTGTAGGGTTATTTTGACTGGGTGATTTTTTTTTTTGCTTAGTATTCACATGATTTTAGTTAAGTTGTACTGTAATATGATAATGGGATATACATATCTGTGTTTGCCTTTGACAAGTTATGGACATCATTTTTTGACTAGTAAAAGATGAAGACTTTATTTAGTGCCGAAGCTTTTCTTCTCGGACACTTGGACATGGAACTTTTCAATGTTCCAAAGTCTTGTTCGTCTACGAAATGCTAGCAACTCTTATACCGAAATACAATTGGACTAATTGGTTTAATACTCTAATAGTGTGCCAAGCTATAGACAAGAATCCATGCGATCTGCAGACCAACATATGAAATACATTCTGTTACCAAGAAGAGAGTAAGTGATGCGAAGAGACCCTCTCGGTATTATACTTACATAACTTTTCAGACAATTCTAGACTTTTTGGTTTCTTTAGTTATAGTGGTCAACATTAATTTGCATGATCAATCTTTATTTGATATCTATATTGTATCAATCTTTTACATTATACTGCATTATTTTTTGGATCTAAAAAACTCATACTTTACTTGATATCTATATTGTATCAATCTTTTACATTATACTGCATTACTTTTTTTCCTTTACTTGTATATGAATTTTCTCTTCAAATAACATATCTCCACTGGAATATTTTCTTTGAAGACAAAGATAAAATTCACTGGCACGATTGATTAATCTTCCTAAATTCCCACGAAACTCAACATGAAAATAACACCACAAAATCACCACATAGAAGAAAAATCCATGGGTAAATAAAACCAAACATATCATCACAAATAAAACCGTGCGAGTGACATGCAAGTTTCCGAAAACAACAGGACTTTACGAACATAACCAACTTTACGTAAAGCAAACGAAGCTCAAAAAATCTTGGCCCAAGAGCAAAGGCCATGCACTCATTGCCTTACCTCACCATGCAGGGGTGGAGCTACAACATGGATAGAGGCGGAAGCTGACCCAGTATATTTAAGGATTTTATTTACTTAGCTGAATATTTAGTTGATCTTTAGTAAATTAGTAATATTTTGCCATTATTCCCCCATTAACTAAGAAATTAAATTGTTTTGATGCCCCCATAGCCTACATTTTTTTGGCTCCAGGTCTGACTTAGACTATCACCGATGTATATTTCTATATTTTCCTTTAAAATAAAATTTTTTATTATAGTGGTGATTTTGCTTCAATGTATGACTCTATTTTTATAGAATTTCTCTATTTTAAAGGAATACATAGCAAAATCTTACTTTTGTCTCTATATTTAGAGATGAAAATAGTAATTTTCTATAATTTCTTCCTAAAAATAGAGAAACTCTATTATAAAGACATACATCAGAGCAAATTCACATCTATAATAGAGTTTTTCTAATTTAGGATAAAAATAGAGATGAAAATATAGGTGGATCGGAGATGGTCTTACTCATATGTCGTCATTCTTCTTCTTCTTTGATACTATGTTGTTGTCTAACTAATTAATGTTATACATTATTTATTAAGTGATTGCTTATGTGTTTCCACCACAATCATTAAAAAAAAATAGTGACACGGCCGATTAAAAATGATGACATAGATCATATCTAATTATGATGTGGTCTAACACAATTACGACACAAAGTTTAATTATAGAAATTCACATATAAAATAATAATTATATGGTAAACTTAGATAAATATTAAAACATTCATTTATTTAATAAGTAGTTTATATATTTTCAATGTTTCTAAATGAGAAATCATCCATATATGGTAAAACTGCAAAAAGACATTTCATTGTATACTTATATTTACATGATTACATTGTTCTATATATTGTTTATGTTTGTGATTTTTTCAAAAATATAAATAAAAATTGATTTATATTATACCATTTAAAATGTTTTACAATATAATATGTAAATAAATTGTGCTTTATATTATAGCATTTATAATATTTTAAAATCTAAAAATAATTTATTTCTTGCAAAATAATATGTGCTTCATATTTTCAAAAAATTTATATTTTTTAAACATATGTTTCAAAGAATATAGTATTGCTATTAAAATTTTGTGCCATTATCATTTTCCTTATAAATAATATAATATTAATTTTAAAAATTTATTACATGATGTTAAAATTATTGTAACATGATCAATTTATTATAGATATTTACATTTTGACAAGATTTTTAGACATTTTAATAATCTTAATATCATATCAAAGATTAAAATTTATATAAATATTTTTGTGTATATTTAAATACGTAAATTTATAGTTAAGTTTATTACTCAATGTGAAGATAAGCCTATAATCAATTTTCTAAATAAAATTTAGTTGCAATAAAATAATTTAATGGAGTGATCATCATTCAATTCATTAGGTTTAATTAATATTTTATAAGTTAATGTTTTAAGCTAAAACAAAAAACATTAAGTTTTATTTTAATTTTAAAATGAAATAAAATATTATATAAATTATTTTTAAAATATATGAAAAATAATTTTATTAAATTAAACTAATTTAAATACAATCAGAGAAGAAATTAAACTAATCAAAACTACAAATGATTACTTTATATTTTTAAAATTAATGAACTTCAAACTAAATGTAATGGAAAATACAATTCTTTTATTTTTCGAATAAAATAATTTTAAAAAATATTATTTATGCGCTTTGTGTAGAAAACTATCTAGTAATTTGATATTTAGACGTTAGTACAGCTTTATATTATTATTCTATTAGCTATATTTTTTATTGATCATGATTTTATTTTAAAAGAGAGTACTTAATATTGTTTCAAACCTAATAATACTTGATTTATTCATTGAAATATTTAATTTTAAAAGAGAGTACTTAATATTGTTTCAAACCTAATAATACTTGTTTTGGATACTTCAAAATCAATAATATATTTTAAAAACATTATAAATTCTTTTGTATATTGAAATTTCTTATAATAGATGTCATATCTTTTCTGAAAATAACTTATATTCGGTAGAATAATTATAAGCGAAGCAAGTCATAGTTTTAAGGTTTGACTTCTCTACGCCCCCCAAACTACTTAAACCCACAGTCAATCCCCCTATACTTTTAAGCTCTTCTCCTAACCCCCACAAAATTAAATGATTCATCAAATATCCACCTAAACTATTTATTTCAAGTTAATTACACATTTTTTCTTATATAAGAGTACATGCGTTTAGAAATTAAAAACGCGTTTAAAAATAACGATTCCCCTTTATCCGATCCAAAATTTTTTTTTTTGATCCATGATCCACACAAAAAGACCCGACACGTTAATAGAAAAAATCTACGCTAACAAACCCTACCTTACACGTACACCTTAAATAACCTTACGCCACTCTCGTAAAGCACATGTATCGAATTGGAGAAAGACAGAGCTACTAGGTGAAGGTTCTATTTATTAAAGATGGAGAATAAGGCACGCATAAACTAAGGAAGGATGGTGACTTATGAATGTTCTTATAACAAACCAAATCTATGAATGATGACTTTTGGGAGTTTTAATAATTCTTGTTTAGTTTTGTGTCTTATGGTTATTTTAATAACTTTGTGATCCTATAAATGATGTTTTCTGAGAATTTTTAGTAAACCATTTTTCCTTGTGTTGACTTTGAATATTTTCCTTTATACGAAAAATTATATTAGACGTTGTCTACGATGAATCCAGAGGATGACATGTGAACATCACTAAAAGAAAACAGCGACATACTCAGGAAAAAAATCGTCGGTATGTCGTCGGAATAATGTTATTCCGACGACATACCGACGAAACAAGTCCTCGGAAATAACTCCTCGGAAATTCATTTTTCCTCGGAAATCCCTCGGAATTTTCCGACGGAATT
>NC_027749.1:7847227-7891198 GCF_000695525.1 Brassica oleracea var. oleracea | reverse complement strand
CATCGGAAAATTCCGAGGAACGGGTCCCTCGGAAAATTCCGAGGAACATGTCCCTCGGTATATTCCGAATAATGTTTAAATTTTGATCATATTTAATAAAATAATAACATTTACTGTTTATATATAAGAATTTGTAATTTTATTTTAAATATTTAAATTATATATTTATTTATTTTTACATTCTTTTAAATATGATAATTTTGTAAATTAGTTTAACTAGTTCGATCTACATTTGTTTTGCAAATTTATTTGCTCTGCAAATTTAAATGATTTGTATTTGTTCTATTTGATATGCATAAATATGTTTGATCCACATATTTTTTTGATCTGCGTCCCCATTAATCGTCGGTGGTGTTTCCTATTGGTACAGTAACAAAAACGAGTCATTGGTCCCTTGTTCTGAGTGTTTTTCTGAGAAAGAATAGTTTAGTATTATCGAGACTAGTGGCCTAGAAAACATTGTATGGGTCAAAGATCAAGAAAGTTTTGTTCAGAAAAGAAACAGTATAAAGACAAAAGGTAGAAAACATTGTAAGCCTTTTTGGTTAAAGAGAACACTAATATGTACCTGCTCAACGTGTGTAACGAGTGTTGTGTCCGAAACACTTGAAAAAGAATATCTGTTTTATCTATTTAATAGAGTAATCAAGTGCACTATCATCATTCACATAACAACTTCTCCTCAGAGACAAGAGAGATGCCGATTAGCCAGAGAGTTCTGAAGCAGGTTGCAGCCTTTCCGGTTGTTTTAGCCATCGTTTGCTATTTCTTCTTGCCATCAATCAACGCGCCGGACCTCCTAAAGGGCACGAAGAACGTTCTCCAAGTGGCTAAGACCATTCCTCTCCCTGGCGATGGACCAGAGAGCTTAGAATTCGATTCACAAGGTGAAGGCCCTTACGTTGGCGTCACTGACGGTCGCATCCTCAAATGGCGCGGCGAAGAGCTAGGCTGGGTTGAGTTCGCCCACTCTTCTCCTCACAGGTTCAATCTTAACAAAAAAATGCTAACCTTCCTATGTTTTCATTGTTCTATTTAGTCGTTTAATAGATTTTGATCAATGTTCAAAAAATCATTAGGTAGTAATTAAACGTTTTATAGGGGATTAGTTGTACTTGTATAGATGGGACGCCTACAGGCTATCTAAGCCGATTTTGAAAAATAGTTCATAAAAATCGTTTCGCTTAAGGCTAATTTATTTATGACAGATTTATTAGAGGGTTGACTTCTCTACGCCCCGCAAACTACTTAAAACCACAGTCAATCCCCCTAGACTTTTAAGCTCTTCTCCTAACCCCACAAAATTAAATGATTCATCAAATATCCACCTAAACTATTTATTTCAAGTTAATTACACATTTTTTCTTATATAAGAGTACATGCGTTTAGAAATTAAAAAAACGTTTAAAAATAGCGATTACTCTTTATCCGATCCAATAATTTTTTTTGGATCCATGATCCACACAAAAAGACCCGACACGTTAATAGAAAAAACCTATGCTAACAAACCCTACCTTACACGTACACCTTAAACAACCTTACGCCACTCTCGTAAAGCACATGTATCGAATTGGAGAAAGACAGAGCTACTAGGTGAAGGTTCTATTTATTAAAGATGGAGAATAAGGCACGCATAAACTAAGGAAGGATGGTGATTTATGAATGTTCTTATAACAAACCAAATCTATGAATGATGACCTTTGGGAGTTTTAATAATTCTTGTTTAGTTTTGCGTCTTATGGTTATTTTAATAACTTTGTGATCCTATAAATGATGTTTTCTGAGAATTTTTAGTAAACCATTTTTCCTTGTGTTGACTTTGAATATTTTCCTTTATAGGAAAAATTATATTAGACGTTGTCTACGCTGAATCCAGATGATGACATGCGAACATGTTGTTTGACAATTGACACTTTTGTTGTTCTCAGACAAACATAGACTAATAATCTTCAAGTTATTGTGATGACTGTTATGGCTTACGTTTAACATAATCAAGTTTACAAATGTTTACGTTTATAAAACAAACTATGTCACTACAACAAAGTGGCTCCTTACAAACGAGAACAAGATGATCCCTTTGTCTCTTTTCTCTTGTTTTATGGGAAATAAGTAAGCAACAAAATTTTCTAACACACAGAACACAGCCGATTGAGATTATAGAACTCTGGACAGAATAATGTGCAATCTCAAAAATTCAATAGTAAAAGCCACAAAAGAAGAAGAATTTTTCTTGACGTGGTTGCAGCTTGTAACGCTCTAACTTTAGCCTGCAAGACCATCCCGGGTTCATCTGCCACTTGCATTGAATAAAAATTTCTTGGAGCTTGTAACTAAAGTTCTTCGGTAATATTTAGCTTTAGACATAGGTCCTGGAACAAAAGGGAACTGAAACATCCACCAAACCACAAATAATCCAAAGCAAAAAACATATGAGAAAACTTACATAGAATACCTTAGATCTTGTTCATAAAAAAAAAGAAAAAGAATATTGTAGATCGTTGCTCTCTTAAGATTCAAATCTTAAACTAAAAAACAATTTCTATGAAGCTTCCTTAAGCTTCTTTTCATAGAGATGAAGCTATGAACCCTAGTTTCAGAGCAATTGAGGGCGAAATTATGTCGAGAGTTTCATATTCGGGTCATACGGTTGGGTGGGGTGATTATCGGGTAGTTTTAGGGTCAACGTGATTTGTCTGATCGCGTTTTATGAAACTAAACGCAATCACGTCAAAATCATACGATATATGGAATTAATTCAGGAAAAATACTTTAGGGAGAAAACTAATGAAGCAGATTAGTTTATGGAGTTTCTTAATGAGCCTAAAAGTTTAGGGGGGTTTGATGTGGGTTTAAGTAGTTTGGGGGGTGTAAAGAAGGCAACCCTACTTTTAATGTAAATACTAAGGAAAATTTCCATTTATTACACATTGAGACAGGTCAAGTGGACTTATTCCTGGGCTAGGTTCACTGACAATAGGATTCTGTTATTTTATATTCGATATCTTTTATAAAAAGAAATAAAATATTGTCAAGTTATATTATGTTTTTAAAATAAAAAGATAAAAAGAAATAAATAAAAAATAGTAGTAATTACAAAAAAAACATCGTCAAGAAAAAACTAAACCTAAATCCTAATCCCTAAACCCTAAATTTTAAAACCTAAACCCTTGGGTAAACCCTAAACCCTTGGGTAAACCTAAACCATTGGATAAATCCTAAACTCTAAATCAAAAACACTAAACACCAAAACACTCAAGAGTTTAGGGTTTAGGGTTCATGATTTAAGGTTTAGGGTTTTAGTGTTTAGTGTTTCTGATTTAGAGTTTATGATTTGTCCAGGGGTTTAGGGTTTACCCAATGGTTTAGGGTTTTGAATTTAGGGTTTAGGTATTAGGATTTAGGGTTTAGTGTTTTGCTGACGACTTAAAAAAAAAATTTAACTACTACTTTTTTAATATTTTTTATTTTAAAAACATTATATAACTCGATAATATTTTGTTTTTTTTTCTAAAAGATATTGAATTTGAAATAATGAAATCCTATTGGTCGGTTAACGTAGAGGTTCACCTCCTCCCAAGAATAACTCGGTCAAGTGGTCATGTGTTAATTGTGGGGGAACGTACTATTATGAGCCGCCTTGTGAATCATACCGTCATCTTGATTGTCAAATTACATTAAAAGAGCTTTTTAAGTGGCATGAATCTCTTTTACATATGCCTCCTCAAGTTTTCTCTTTATATTTTCCCTCGATTTCTCATCTTATATGACTATATGTTGTGGTCATGTGTTAATAGTGGGGCAACGTATTATCATGAGCCGCATTGTGAAGCATACTGTCATCTTTGGTTGTCAAATTATGTTAAAATAAGTTTTTTTTTTAAGTGTTATGAATCATCTCTTCTACGTTAACCATGCCTCCTGAAGTTTTATCTTTATACTTTTTGTCGATCTCTCTTCTTCTGTGTCCTAATTGTCAAATGTAATTGTCCTAATTTCTTCTGATTGAAATTTACGGAAGAAAAAATAAATTTCATAATTCGTAACCGCGATTTCCTTGCCTCTTTCAGAATTTGTTTTTACTGATTTTCACTGTATATTTCGCATCAATAAAATTGCCATTAATAAACATTAACACATCAACTAATATCAGTTTTTAGACTAGCTCTACGGAGTTGCTGCTGCTAATTAGTAATTACTGATGAGTAACATCGAAATTTTTTCTCTATTAAAAAAGTACTCTATAAATTTAACATTTAAATCATGTGGGATTTACACTAAAAAAGTACACTATAAATTTTACAATTTTAGTTCACACGATTATTATTTGTTTTCATCTATGTGAACATGCTTTCGTGATGAAAGTGTAAAACCCGTATTTTTACAAAATAACTTAAATAAATAAAAAGTCTGAAATCTCCATTTATTACTTCTCAAAAGTCAACTCCAAAGTCGTAAATCCAATAAATAGTCATAAATCCAAAAACATAATAAATCCCGAAAATATCGATTAAAGCATAAAATCCGCAAGTCTGAAAAAGAAATGAAATAAAACTCTCAAAGCACCAGCCCGATAGCAATCACTCCTGCTCGCTAGTCTCATCTGAAAGGGGAAGGAATAGGAGGGTGAGCAACATGGGAGTCACTCCGTGAGGTATGGGATGCTAGACACGCAAACCACTGACTTGAGTAAATAGAACTTCCACTATAGAAGTTTAGCTCTAACATGAACACACACGACGCCTAGTGCATCACACAAACCAAACAATGCGATGATAGCATATAGCTAGTCCATACACCCCGCATCTCCTCATATGGATATATAATACGTAGCGTCGCTAGTACAGTATGTCTCTGTACCCCCGCCCTCTCAATAGGGGTGTCAATTCGGGCTGGCCCGGCCCGGCCCTGCCCAAACCCGCTAAGCCCGTAAATATTTGAGCCCGGCCCGGCCCGGCCCGAAAATTATTTGGGCCTAGAATTCAAAGCCCGGCCCGGCCCTTATAGGGCTATAGGGTTTTTCGGGCTTTTGTGGGCTTTTCAAAAAACAATGTGTCATTGCCACTTCCATCGTTTTAATACATGTGAATTTTCATTAAAAAAAAAAGTTTCATTTTTAAAAAATAAAAAATTTATAAAGTGAGTTTAAAATTTTCTTCTCTATCACAATTTTTTTATTTTTTCGTATGCTTTAAAAACATTTTATACACAAACCAAATTTAATAAGATTTAAATAATCAATTATCAATTAAAACAAAAAATATAAGAGAACAAAATTTATGATAAACATGGTCAAACGTTTCATAATTTGTATTTTGAAAATAAAAACATGTTGTACATGAAAGAAGAAGGTACTTTTGTAAAATTTAAAATGTAACACTTGTAATGATGAAACAATAAAGTGCATTAACAACTTTTATATTTGCTTTATTAGAGTTTGGATAAAAATATTAAAATAATATATCAATACTAATAATAGTTTTAATTACAAGAAAGAAAGATAATATTTACGCTAAAATATAAATTTCGGGTTTTTGGGCCGGCCCTAGCCCAAACGGGCTTAAGCCCAAAATACCCAAAGCCCAAAAGGCCCAATTTTTTTTGGGCTTATAAAGCGAAGCCCAAGCCCGGTAATTTTTAGGGCCGGGCGGGCTCGGGCTACGGGCTTCGGCCCTAATTGACATGTCTACCTCTCAAGTAGCGTTCATGGTACAAACGTCTCTGCACCACACGCCCGCACCAGTAGCATCGCAAGTCCAAACGTCTCTGATCCCCTGCCCACACAATCAAAGTAGCGTCGCTAGCCCATACATCTCTGAGCCCGCGCCCGCGCACATAGTCCCTACTAATAACTATGTATACATACATATATATATCGCATCTCTTAACATCACACAATCCAATCAAAGGTTGAATCCTCTAGACCCCTTGTTCCAGTTTACAATGAATGAACTAACTAACAATCAAGACTCAATTCAAACAGACGGATCATGATTCGAAATCTAAACTACGATAGAGAGAATTCTACACTGGTACGAGATTTACGGAATAGACCCTCACCTTAGTCACTGGCTGGAATGATCGACGTGAGATGGTCAACTGCATCACGAGATCAACGACTTAGGCTCAGAGTCTCAGGAAATAAAGTTTCCTAAAATAGAAATTTTCCTAAAATAGAAATTTTCCTAAAATAGAAATTTTCCTAATATACTTATTTCCTAAATTAGAAACTTTTCTAAAATAGTAACTTCCCTAAAATAGATTCCTAAAACTAAAAATATGGAAGCGACAAACTTACTAGAAAAACCAACCGGAAGCTCGTTCAAAAATCCCGCCGGAAGCTCGCCTAGAAATCTCGCCGGAAGCTCATCCGGAAATCCCACCGGAAAAATTCACTAGTGACTGGTCGTCGGATAATTCAA
Organism: Brassica oleracea var. oleracea; assembly: GCF_000695525.1. NCBI lineage: Eukaryota > Viridiplantae > Streptophyta > Magnoliopsida > Brassicales > Brassicaceae > Brassica > Brassica oleracea. The sequence goes on along the minus strand of NC_027749.1, from coordinate 7,884,779 downwards.
CAACAACTCGTCACATGCAAAGAAATACTTTGACTTGATGAGAATAAAGAGAAGAGTTGAGTTTCTTATATAGAGGGAGGAAAATGAGGTAGGTTTTCTAAACTTCCAATGTGGGACAAAATAAAAAGAGAGAATTGGACCTTAGTTTTAATAAAACCAAAAAGGATCCACCAAAACAAGATCAGGGTCGTTACAGAAAGCATGGAGGAAGACCTCTGAATCAATGACAGGATGATGTCTGTCCGATGATAACGTCGAGATCAAAGGAGAAGCTTTGTTGAATTGGATTTGAGGTATAAGCTTGTGGGACTCGTAATTAGGTCAAGGAAAATCCTCCAAGTGAAGCAGATGAAGATTTCTACAAGACGAGTCAGACACAAGCATATGAGAGGCTCAAAAGATCTGTAATGCAGGTTCAAGCCATGTTCAGGTATAAGAATGTTTTAAGATAATTACATGAGGATGAAACTCATGAAAAGCTCATATACCAAAAATTTCTTGCTTTTTCATTTTTTTGAACCTCTCAACCACAATCTGTGAAGAAGATCCTAGGGTTGTGGCGTGTTTAGATGAATGCACCCTCTGAGTCCGTTGAAGAAACAAGCTGATGATTCTTCAAACAAAGTTGATGTCAAACTCTTCTTGAATGTGAAAGAGGTGTAGACAATCATCTAATCATTTGAAGAAACTGTTACTTTGTTTACCAATGGTATTGTAGAGTCTGTTTGATCACATGAATGATACTTGTAGTAATCTTAATTGAAAGTCAAAACCGTTTCATCATATATCTGGAGCTAAACACAAGCACAAAACAACCATCAACACCATGTGAATGATGATACAGACAGCGGGCGACGAATGATCTAATAAAACATGTGAACTAATTTGAACTAGGTCGCTGAGCTTTAGCTAATTTTTGGTTTGAGGTTTTGGTGGTTTCAAACCGCTCCAGCTCTTGGGTTTCTTGAAACCATCATCGCCTTGTCTGTTGCTTGGTGATGGTTTGTCGCTGCTCCTCACGGACTTGCTTGGATGGTTTTGTTCCTCGGGCTGTTTCCTTTTCAAGTCACCACCATTTGTTTCCCGGCTTGTCTCAACCTTCTTCGGTTCACTGAAAGAGGATTACGTTTTGGCTACTTACAGTTTTAAAAATGTAAAAAGAGAAGCAAATGATAGGTGACAAATGGATCTCGCATTGAACCAACCAAAAGGATTTGCAAAAGCGAAGGGTACACAGACCTGAAAGACATTCTTCCACCGTTACTGCTAGAGCTTGTGGGAGAAGCATCTGTTTGTCCACCGCTTATCGCCTCTTCATTCAGTTTCTAATGAAAGTAAGAGTTTTTTTATCATAGAAAGCCACAACATGAACCGTAAAAACTATCTCAGGCCATAGCGCCACTGACACAGACCTCGATAGAAGGGTTGAAAGACTGAAACGACATGCGTCCTAACGATGCTCCTGGCTGAGGATCCCAGTCTGTTATTACCACACTGCAATTCAAAATCATATCACACATTCAGAAAACACAAACAAACACACTGACAAATAACCAAAACTATAAGAACTACTGTCATGATTCATGAGCACAGAGAAGTAATCAATCAAGATTCCAAAACAACAAGAATAAAAGGTTAGGACAAGACATACAAAACATTAATCATCAAGTAATAAGCTAAACGAACAAGTACCACTTCTTTGCAACAGTTCCAAGGGAAGGAAAGCTCTCGTTAGGCTCTTCATCAATCTTCTTCTTCTTCTCCTCTTTGAGAGCAGACCTTTGCATAAACTACAGACAAAAGAGCACCAATCATTACAAGTCGTAAGAGCTACATGATTGATTGATAACGCAATTTCTCTAGTGAAAGTTTGCAACTTTGGTCCTCAAATCAACTCTATAACTTGCGCTAAGCTCTAAAGGCTAAGTTTTTAAGCTCAACAAAACCCGTTCCAATCAACGAGTGATTTGCTTCAAAACCGTGAAGATACAAGGCAAGCATGTGTGTATATTGATTGATAAGCTACTTGTAGGGATAAAAGACAAACCTTTAGGTTTCTCAGAGTGCTACTAATCTCTTTCTTCGCCATCGTAGCTTCCCGGTGCCGGCGAGGAGGAGGAACAAAACTCGAGTGTTTTCGTGTAATTAGGTTTCATTTCTGATTTGAAGAAGCTCCGTAACCGGTTCAAACCGTACCCAATTAAAATAAAATGGATAAACCAAACCAAAATCGAATTGGTTTAGTTTTTCTTTTTGGCTATAACTAGTAGGCCTACGGTTGGGTTTATTCGGGTAGATTGGATCGGTTAGTTCGGAATTCATTTAGTTCAGATCGATCAAAATCTCACCGAAATGGACAAAAAAAAATTCAGTTCGATTTTCAGTTAGTTCGGTTTAAAAATTTTTTACCAAATTTTTCTGTTTTGCGGTTAGTTCAGTTACACTTTCGGTTTGAACTGAATAAAATTTGAAAAATTTCGGTTATTTGGTTATTTTTTCGGATTTTGGTTAGTTCGATTCGGTTATTTCAGTTAGTTTGGTTATCTTAGTTCGGTTCAAAATTTCGGTTACGATTGCTATTGTTTGGAAAACAAATCTTTTTAGAAAACCGAACTAACCGATTACCGAACCCGAATCAAACTGAAAACCAAATATTTTTACCAAACCAACCGAATATTGAACGGTTCGGTTCAGGAAAGTTCGGTTCGGTTAAACCGTATTAACAAACCAAAATCTAATCTACAAAACAAGTCAACGACGAAGAGCAACTAACGTCTGGTCCTTTGGTTTATCCCACGATGGAGAAAGCGATGGACTATCTTGGCATCGACCTTCTCTGCGCCTCCAATTCCCTCCGGCACGGCCACTTTCCGGCGAAAGACTGTCTCTTCCCTCTCGTCACGAAGCTGCTCAGTTACTTCCTCGTCGCAGCTTCAATGACCGTCAAGCTTCCTCAGGTTTCCAAACTCAATCTCACAACACTCTACTTCCCTAGATTCATATATTCTAAATAAAAAAGTCTGTAACTTTATGTAATTAGATAATGAAAATAGTTGACAACAAGAGCGTAAGAGGCCTTAGCGTTACAGCATTCGAGCTAGAAGTCGTGGGCTACACGATCTCGCTCGCCTACTGTCTCCACAAGAAGCTGCCCTTCTCAGCTTTCGGTGAGATTGCGTTTCTTCTGATCCAAGCTTTGATCTTGATGGGTTGTATCTACTACTTCTCCAAGCCTCTCTCTGTTTCGGCTTGGGTTAGAGTGGTTGTGTACTTTGCGTTAGCGCCGGCTTTGTTCGCTGGGAAGATTGATGCTTTGGTCTTTGAAGCTCTCTACGCTTCTAAGCATTTGATTTTTTTGTCCGCGAGGGTGCCTCAGATTTGGAAGAATTTTAGAAGTCAAAGCACTGGGCAGCTTAGTTTCTTGACTTGTTTGATGAACTTGGGTGGGTCCATGGCGAGGGTTTTCACTAGCGTTCAGGTGAATGCTCCGTTTAGTATGCTTTTGGGTATTGTTCTTGCGGTTTTCACCAATGGTATTATCATGAGTCAGATTCTTTTGTATCGGGTAAAAGAAGAAAAGCAAGTGGATGCTAAAAAGATGTCTTGATTTAGTCATGTTTTTAGCTTTGTAAAAGTGATTACAAAAGATGTTTGGACTCAATATATTATCAATTAAATAAACTTAACATGTTTCATTACATTCCATCTCACAGTTCTGTAATCCCTGAAAATTATTCTATTCACAGTGATTAAGTAGTCTTTGTGCTATTTTTTAAGTTACTGTCAGCTGAGAAATGTGAGTGAAATGTTTATTTAAGCAATGGTTTCTTTGCATGTATGATGTATCTAATCTCCACGGCTTTGTCGTCAACAGCTTCCCAAAGTTCAGAAAGAGCTTCACGTATGTTGTGAATATGCTCCAATGCGATATCTACGCCTTCCTCTTTGTGTAAGGTCACAACCAATCATGCTCCAATGCAATAGCTACCCACTTCTTTTTTGTGTGAGGTCACAGCCTAATTAATATAGGATCTGAGAGAGGCCGTAAATATTTTAGAACAATACTTGGGTTCTCACCACTCTGGCTCAACTTTTATATCCAACCAAAATGCCATATAGAATTAGTTAAAAAAGGTAACAAAATAAAAAAAATAAAAATTTGAGAAAAAACAATACCGACGTTAACAACGTATGCAAAACCCGAAACTCAAAAAATCTAAAAGTTAAACCCAAAACTCTAAACCCTAAATCCTAAACTTAAACCCAAAAATCTAAACCCTTAACCCTAAACCCAAACTCTAAACCCTAAACCCAAAACTCTAAACCATAAACCCTAAATACTAAATCCTAAACCCAAAACCCAAAACTATAAACCCTAAACCCAAAACTCTAAACCATAAACCCTAAATACTAAATTCCTAGACCCTAAACCCAAAACCATAAACCCTAAACCATCAAACTTAATTCTAAACCTTAAATACTAAACCTGAACCCTAATCAAGTGATGGGTTTAGGGTTTAGGATTTATGGTAGTATTTAGGGTTTATGGTTAGGGTTTAGGATTTATGGTAGTATTTATGGTTTATGGTTTAGAGTTTTGGGTTTAGAGTTTACGATTTGAGTTTAAAGTTTAAGATTTAGAGTTTAGGGTTTATAATTTGGGGTTTAAATTTTAAGTTTTTGGTTTAGGGTTTAGATTTTAGATTTTTAGAGTTTCGGGTTTCGCAGACAGCATTAACATCGTGTTGTTTTTTTCAGCCATTTATTTTTAATTTTATTACATTTTTTAACTAGTCTTACATGACACTTAGGTTGATTATAAGAGATGAGGTGAATTTAACCCTTCACCCTAAGGGTGAACCTAAGTTTTGTTCAATATTTTACTAATAAAAGTTATAATAATTTTTTTCTATAATATAGTGTCATATGTTCATGTATATGTTTTTTCAATTTTTTTGGAGACCAGTGCCGATGTTTCACTGAGATAGGTCCACATCCCGACGCTGAGCCTAATAACACAGAAAGATAAAACACACAGGTGGCTTTGAATTCTGTTTTATACTTGTAAGTCACTGCTTCTTTTACTTTCCCATACGGTGTGGACACCCACACGTTTCCCGGGTTCAATGTTACGGTTGCTGACATCGAAGAACAATTGAAAATACGACCAATGAATTTTTGAACTTATTAAGCTATTGTGATTAGGTAAAACGAACAAGAGAGAGAGACGTAGAGATTTGGTTGTGTTCTTACTCATATCTGAGTTGTAAGGATTGATGTTGGTCACTTTATAAAGCGAAATGCAAGGCGCAAGTTATATCTGAACCTGTCTTTGTTGTTGTCGCCATTTTGATTATATGACTCAGAAACTTGGTATAGATGAACATATTGTCCAAGAACACTTTATTCAAAATATACACCTTAATGTATTAAGATGGTGTAACTCATGACTTAGCAGAATGCTATAATCACTAATCAGCAGTCGGAACAACATGAGCAGAATTCTCCCAACAACATAAACTAAAAGTTAACAATTACTTTTTCTAATTAACATAAGTGTTACGAAAACAGATAATACATGTTTTGTTGTTCATATACATAGAGACCATATATATCAACCGTTGCAGCAACAATAAACGGTATATCTTGGATACTTTTATTTTATTATACATTAATTACTTATATAATATATGTAAGAACCTTATTTTACTACCATAGGACAACTGATATTTGTAAATAATAATAAGAACATAAATTAAAATTACAATACCGAAATATAAAAATAAAGAAGAATTGCAGAGTCGAGATAGTTAATCTCTTTCCTTAAATCTTTAAACGCCCCGTAGTGTGACGAGTTCATGGCGCTCAGATTCCCATATTACAACTGCAGCATTGTTTCTGTTTACCATCACCGAAAAACAGAATCTATCGAATCTAATTTTGTGTTGTACTCTCAGATTCAAAAACTAAGAAAAATATTCAAGCGGAGGATCTTGGTTTTGTTGTTGTTGATCGTATGAGTCTGTTTTTCTAAATGGCTTATTAGCCTTATATAGAAAAGAGATTGAGAAGCACAAGTTAGTGGCTTTTACAAAACTAAAACATACAAGTGCATTACGGAGACTTTTAATACATATATTAATCACAAAAAAGATGAGTCAAACACCATTATCACCTAGATTTTATTGTGTGATTAAAATGAAGATATTATGTTTGACCAATCTGAAAAACACTAATATACTTCAATATGGATTTGCTTTTTTGTGTAAAATCAATTTAACACAAAAGATTATCATAAGTTTGGTGTAATAATAAGTTAATGGATATAATGTCCAATTAACAAATTAAGACCATAGTCCAAATCCATAATCTCTAAAGTGGTTATTTGCTAATTTTTATATTTAGCCAAATTTTGAAGCTTTATAAGCTTTTCAAGTAACTCACTTTAAATCTCCATTTCTCATTCAAACCATTACGATTTTGACATGTGGTTACATTTCATAGTGTCAAACATTCGGTTATTCCGACGAACGTCTTCTCCCAGAAACTTACCGAAATATGGTCTAAAACCATTTTTGTCAAAAACGAGTTCCAACAATCCCCCACATGAATAGAAATGACTCTAGACACTAGATAAGACTTGACTTCCTAAACAAGACTCGACAAGACTCAACTAAGGACTTTTGCAAGTACAAACGAAAAATCCACTGCATGATGAGTTGGTAGCAATTTTTCAGCCTTGAACCAGTCATTGTTAATAGCTATCGGATTTACTCGGCCAGGAGGTGACCATGATGTCTTGAACCTCCCGGGCTTTGGTGTAAACCTAGACAATAGCTATAACACATCTTCATTCTCTCACAGAACTAGGTTCTCTATTGTGTTCATTTTGGTCGTGAACAGTCCTGGTTAATCATGAGTGAACTTGGAGAATATAGCATTTCCTTCATTCTCCTAGAAACGGTCCCATTTCACACTCACAAGGTGATTTGCCATTAACTTTGTTTAGAGGAGTATCATGTACTACTCCATTCATATCTCAAAGCTATGGACACAAATCATTAAAAGCTAATGCTTATCCTATATTCCTTACATGTAGCACTGTTTAATCATCATAGGAACTGGGTATAGACCGAAGTCTTACAATGCTTTGGGCAGATTTAGTTTGACTTAGTTGTCTCCTTGAACCTATTTCTTGGGATCTCCAGTCAGTTAGGTTGAGTTACCGCCAAACCTCATCTTAATTTACAGGCTACTCATTCCTTTAGATGATATAACAACTTGATCTCATGACATACCTTTAATATAAGATCCTAGGTTGTCATCATAATGAACATAATCACTTGAGATTAGTCGAGATCAATTGTCTAATGATTTTTGTCATCTTTTTTTTAAGATACAATTAATCATTGTACACAAAATTCAGTGCATGACACTAGTTTTTTTCTTTTCTTTTAAAAAATAAAATCATATTGTGATAACAATCACAAAGTTCATTTGGCCTCTTGCCGATAACTTTATATGGTAATCAAAGTTTCCCCCACATTTCTTGAGATAACTTAAGAATATGCATATTTAATTACATTTAACATCTCTTAAGAGTTTAGAAAATTGATCTACACCTCTTTTAGATTTAAATGAATAAAAAGCAATTTCAGAAAATGTATTTCATTCTTAGAACTTCACATTTTACATACAACTATTTTCATAGTTCTCTCAAGTTAATTAATAAATCTAACTTGTATGTTTTGGATTTTTTCCAAACATTTTTTTAGCAAATATACAAGATATTATTTTTGCCATCAAAACCACACAATTATATATAATTATTCTCAACCATATTGACTTTAGAAACTACAAAACACATGTCAGTTTCAGTCATATTGGTTTTAGAATTTTCAATTTTTTTTTCATGGTCAATCCTTTTACAAATTGCATTTAAGTATTGACGAAATAGTTTTGATCAGTATCAACAAACATTTTATTTTCTATGCCAAATGATATATATGTGGCAGACCTCTCCCAAACTAAATTTGGGACGTCGACTCACTAATTCCATTTCCAAATATATACCATTCGATCTCTTAAAGATCAAGATTTTATTAATCACTTTGGTTTAGCTATATTGAAATATGGGTTTGTTCACTAGAAACCAAACCCAGATTAATATACTACTCAATACCAAACATATGACTAATAATGTTTAAACAATAACTCCACAATAACAAATCCAGGAAAACGTTTTATTCAACGTATTGTTTTTACTAATGAAATACCAATAGTTAAAACATATCTTTGACCAAAAGCCATAAACCCTTTTCCTTTGCAATTTGTAACGGTTTGATATAAGACCAACATCAATTTTTTTTCTTTTTCTTTTCAAAAAACCATATTGAAAATGATCAAAAACTGACATAATTTTTTTTAAATCATTAAAATTTTGCAATTTAATATAATCAATAATTAAACACCACAACCTAAACACGTAAGTGCAGGAGAATTATTTTAAATAATTCAACTGATCCTCCAAAAAAAAATGTTAGCTCAAGAACACATGCTTTACACAATATCAAAAGCTGGTTATCCAGATTTTGTTTCGAGACTGTCGATTAACCTGTTCTTAAAAACAAGAATTTTTAAAAAATATCAGTATTGTTAGTGCAAAAGCATAAACAATATTTAAAGATTTAAGAGTGTCGGAATCTTATTTTACTACCATAGGACAACTGATATTTGTAAAGAATAATAAGAACATAAATTAAAATTACAATACCGAAATATAAAAATAAAGAAGAATTGCAGAGTCGAGATAGTTAATCTCTTCCCTAAAATCTTTAAACGCCTCATAGTGTGACGGTTTCATGGCGCTCAGATTCCCATGATACAACTGCGGCATTGTTTCTGTTTACCATCACCGAAAAACAGAATCTATCGAACCTAATTTTGTGTTGTACTCTCAGATTCAAAAACTAAGAAAAATATTCAAGCGGAAGATCTTGGTTTTGTTGTTGTTGATCATATGAGTCTGTTTTTCTAAATGGCTTATTAGCCTTATATAGAAAAGAGATTGAGAAGCACAAGTTAGTGGCTTTTACAAAACAAAAACGTACAAGTGCATTATGGAGACTTTTAATACATATATTAATCATAATAAAGATGAGTCAAACACCATTATCACCTAGATTTTATTGTGTGATTAAAATGAAGATATTATGTTTGACCAATTTGAAAAACACTAATATACTTCAATATGGATTTGCTTTTTTGTGTAAAATCAATTTAACACAAAAGATTATCATAAGTTTGGTGCAATAATAAGTTAATGGATATAATGTCCAATTAACAAATTAAGACCATTTTCCAAATCCATAATCTCTAAAGTGATTATTTTCTAATTTTTATATTTAGTCAAATTTTGAAACTTTATAAGATTTTCAAGTAACTCACTTTAAATCTCTATTTCTCATTCAAACCACTACGATTTTGACATGTGGTTAGTGTCAAACATTCGGTTATTCCGACGAACGTCTTCTCCCAGAAACTTACCGAAATATGGTCTAAAACCATTTTGTCAAAAAACGAGTTCCAACAATATATATATATGTAAACTTTTTTAAGAAACTAAAAATAAACATGTTAAATAATTAAGCTTGCACATAAGTTTCAATCGAGATCCGTGTGGCATAACCAATTCTTTCAGATTTTTTGTTGATGGATTCCGACCATAACTCCGGAAATGCTTCTTTCATGTTATGAATGCTCTTTAACGCGTGATCACTTCCTTCCACTTTTTCGGATTTACCAACCTAAAAGAAATTATGGTTATACATGCACGTCTCAACGTATGTTAGAGTCTTAGAGATAATATAAATAGGTTTTAGTTGGTTTGGTTCAAGATTTTAACCCGTTCTTACCAGGACTGTATGGAGACCCAAGGCTTTTCCGGTTTGGATGTTACGTACACTGTCGTCGAAGAACAACTGTACAAGATTCATTAATAACATTAAATATAGATAGACGTTGTATTTAGGTATAATTAATTAGTTTTTATCTTCTCGAAGCTTACGGTTGTGTGAGGATTGAGCTGTGCAATGTCGAAGGCTTTCTCGAATGCACTCTCTGCTGGTTTACAGATAACCGGGATCTCAGGAAGGTAATCTAAAGTCTCGTTGATCTTAGGGTTTAAGGTCTCGAAACTTATGATTCTCTCAAAACAATCTTCGATCACGAGCCTCTTTAGCGCCTTGGTCACATGAACTTCATCTCCGTTCGAGAAAACCTTTACAAAAGAAAAACAGAACCCATAAGGTTACAAGTACAAATATATAAACTGAAATTAAGCAAAGAAAAAGTAATTTAGATATATATGCATACCAATTTTCGCAAAGGTAGAGTGAGGAGGAGATTTCTTAGAACCGGGTCCGGTTTAAGGTTTTCATAAGGTAATCTTCCATGAACAAAACTGTGGTACTCATCGTTGTCGAATTCATAACCTACAGCCTGCATTAGTTATCAATTTAATTAGCCATAAATCATGTATTGTCATGTGATTAATTATTTGGTGGTGCAAGTATATATATATGATTCTAGCGATGAATCAATTTTTAGGTTTTGGTCAACATATTTTGTAATGGTAAAACAATTACCTTTAGACCAGCCATTGAAGTTCCATATTTCTTATAGAGAATTTGGTTTAGTTCAACGACTCCCTCTTCATCTATTCCCTCTTCATCTATTCCAAGCTTCTCAACCATGAATTCTGCACAAGGGCACTTCCGTTATTTTATAGGAATTTTTTTTTCTTTCTTCATATGAAATATCAAGTATATTAATGAGTAATCAAAAGAAAACTTATGAAGAAAAAAACTATATTGTTTATACCTATGATGTTGTTGGCGCATGCTTGTGATAAACCAGAGCTTAAAGGATAAAGAGTATCATCCAAATCTATATATTGGAAACAAACAAAAAGACAGATCAATAAAATTCTGTTGTATAGAGTATCATCCGAATCTATATAATTGCTTCCAATTATTCTACAACGTTTTACATAGAAAAACACATTACACATCACTTCTTACCAAAGAGGAGACAGTCATATCTTGGTGTAGAGCTATTCACAAATTCCATTTTTTTCAGGAAACTGCAATATCTCGTGATTTAGACTAAGTTACTTTAAACAAAAGAAGAGATAAAACAATAGATGTGTGAGAAATGATGATGAAGAAAAAAAGATATTTGATGAAGAGAAGAAGAGAATGCAGATATGATTATATAAGAAACAGCTAAACGGCGTGTGAATATAAACTCACTATTACAGCTTTTTAATAACACAGTCATACAGACGACAGCTAGTTTAGAGCAGCATTAACCTGGATTCTAATGAGGGGTTATTAATGTTTTTGGGTTTAAAAAAAAAGAAGGAAAATAGGTAATTAAGCAAACAACGTCGCTTAAATTGGGGACAGAGGAAACGTCTCTAATTGCACATGTGTTGGTGTTTGGAGGCGCCGGTTCCTCTTTGTCGACGACCCCATCTCTCTCTCTCTCTCTCTCTCTCTATCCTCGTTTCCTCCGCGTCGCTCTCTATCCATCTTTCTTGTGATCTCTCTTGCGATCTCTCTGATCTCTCCTCGTCCGAATAAGAAGATTATCTCTTCTCGACGGGATGAGTCGGCGCCTCTCTCAACTATTCCTTCTCTCTTTCGCTCTCCTCGTTGCATGCGCGTCTATCTCTCAATCCTCGACGCCTCCGTCTATGTGGTTCTCCTCGACGGAATCAGTCGGCGCCCCTCTCGACGACTACTCGTCTCTTCTCTAGCTGTCGACGCCTCCGCGTCTCGCTCTCGATCGTCGACGGCTCCGCCATCCTTCTCTAGCTGTCGACGCCTCTGCGTCCTCGACGCCTCCGCGTCTCGCTCTCGATCGTCAAACCGAAAGGTAAATCGAAGTCAAACCGAATCGGTCTTAGTTATTTTGATATGGTGGTTGTGTTGGCCCTTACATTTTGGCTCTTATGTCTGAATCATACTTTGTTATGTATTGTTTATGTCTCCTGATTTATGTATGGATCACCACTGATACATTTTCATTTGTCAAATACGAGTACTACACTACGGATCAAGCGACATGTTAGTTCGGAAAAGACGAGGATCAAACGAAAATTCGGCGGCGTCAAAGACTACAGTGAATCAGGTAAATCATTTTTCTCCGATAGATGTTTTAGGAGCTGTGGTATGAAAGGAATTGATAGTGAATTCACTGTGCATCTGGTTGTGTTAATTGACTGTGAATCTGGTTGTGGTTATCGTTTTTGAAATGGTTAGATAGAGTTAATGCGATTGGGGTAATGGTGATGAATGTGCTTGATGTAATGGTTAGATAGAGTTAATGCTATTGGTGATGGTGATGAATGCGCTTGGTTACGATTAGATAGAATTGATGTAATGGTTAGATAGAGTTAATGCTTTTGGTGGTGGTGATGAATGCGCTTGGTTACAGTTAGATAGAACTGATGTAATGGTTAGATAGTTAATGCGCTTGTTAGTTAAATGTCAACTCTAATTGGTTGGTTGTGATGAATGGTCGGTACTTTATGGTGATGAAATGCTCATTTGCTTTTTCTCTTCTGTCACCTCTTCTCTTGCATCTATTAAAGACATATATTTCTTCTCTAGCTTTTCATCTTTCAAACGTTTCATTCTTCTTCTCGCCTTTTCTTCTTTCAAAAACCTCGGTATGGTTCTAATCCATATAATACACATCCATCAGATTTTGTTGACCTTCTCAATAGTTAACAAGAGATTGTGTTTGGTTCAGGGGAAGATAGTGTCCATGTTTCTTCATCACAGGTTCCTCTTTATGGAACTCCGCGAAGTGAAGATCCTCATCTCGGTGAGACCTCTGCATAGCGTAAAGAAAGAAGAACATGGATGCCTACAGACGATCAAGTGCTCATATCTGCTTGGTTAAACACTAGTAAGGATCCCGTTGTAGGGAATGAGCAGCGATCCAGAGCTTTTTGGCAAAGAATTGCCGTATACTTCGCAGCATCACCAAAGATTGGAGCCAGTGAAAGGACGGAGTCCAGTCACTGCAAGCAGCGTTGGCACAAGATCAATGATCAAGTTGGGAAGTTCTGTGGCGCGTTTGAAGCTGCAAGCAGAGAGAGAACCAGTGGGCAAAACGATAATGACGTTCTGAAGCAAGCGCATGAGATCTTCTTCAACAACCACAAGAAGAAATTCACGCTCGAACATGCGTGGAAGGAGCTTCGGAACGATCAGAAATGGTGTGACCTGTCAAGCTCTAAAACGGAGAGCGTTGGTAAAAGGAGGAAGCTCGACGACAGCGCACAATCATCAACCTCTCACGCCTCTGAATCCATGACTGATCGTCCCCTGGGTGTTAAGTTAGCTAAGGCCAATGGTAAGAAGAGAAAGGTAGAGGAAAGGCTGTCTGAGTATGCGGGTATGTGGAGCATCAAGAAGGAGGATATGGCTATCAAGGAAAGGCTGTAGAAGATGAAGCTCCTTGATAGGCTACTTGCAAAAGTTGAGCCGTTTGATGAGTATGAAGAAACCTTGAAAAAGAAACTCATCAATGAGTTGGTATCTAATTAGGTGAAGATAATGTTGTAATTTAGTTCAAGTCTAATTAGGCTAAGTCTAATTAGTCTAAGTCTAAGTTGTTTGAGCACTCTGTTGATTGATTATATAAATGCTTATGTTCTTGCCTTGGTTATTGGTTCTCTCTCGGAGTCTTCTTTATGGCTTATATAAATGGTTTTAATAAGATTAATGTTCTTGTCTTGCTTTTACAGGTTCCATTGTCACGGGAAGTGAAAGAGTCTAGCATTGTCACGGGAAGTGAAGGAGTGGAGTCAGTCGCATGTCAAAATTCTTGTAGTCTTCTGATCTGTGTTGTAGTCACGGGAGTGTGTTGTACTCACGTCAGTGTCTTGTAGTAGGGACTCTCTTGTAGTAGGGTTTGTCTGTTGTAGTCACGGGAGTGCATGGTAACGTTTGCTTCTTGTATTGTAGTAGTCACAAAATTTTATAAGTCTTGTATTGTAGTAGTCACAAGTCTGTATGTCACTAAATTTTATAACTCACCATCTCTATATAATTGTCATCACTTTCTCTTTGTTCTCTCATCATCTCTTCTTCTCTTCTCTAGTTGTCTTCTTCACTTCTCAAGCTCCCGTAAACAATATTGACCACTCTCTCTTGTGATCCTATATAATTGTGATCACAAGTCTTTCTCATAACTACTCTCATCTTCTCTCCTTCTCTTTATTTTTATCACCTTTTTTTAACACAAAATTTCTACATAAAATATTACGTTTCAAGCAAGTCAATGGCATCAAGTTCTCATAACCCTTTTGAAGGATCAGATGATGATAATTCTGATGATTATTTTGATCAAACTTTCGATCAAAATTTTGATCATACTTTTGAAAATTTTACCATTGATTATGTTAATCAAGAAGAAGAAAGAAAAAAAAGGAAAAAACGCGTCTATATCGAAAGAAATCGTGAAGAAGGCGATTTACGGTTATGGAAAGATTATTTCAGTGACACTCCGACATATCCTCAACGTCTATTCCGACGCCGTTTTAGAATGAACAAGTCATTGTTCATGCACATTGTTGATCGACTTTCCAACGAAGTTCACTTCTTTCGCCAAAAGAAAGATAGTCTTGGAAGGCTTAGTCTCTCACCACTCCAAAAGTGTTCAGCAGCCATTCGTATCTTGGCATACGGTAGTGCGGCTGATACGGTCGACGAATACTTCCGGCTCGGTGAAACTACAGCTCGGTCATGTTTGGAGAATTTTGTGGAAGGAATAATTAATTTGTTCGGCGATGAGTACCTAAGAAGACCAACACCGGCTGATCTTCAACGTTTACTTGATATTGGAGAGCATCGTGGATTTCCCGGGATGATAAGAACCATCGATTGTATGCATCGGGAGTGGAAGAATTGTCCCACCGTTTGGAAAGGGAAATATTCTCGTGGTTCGGGTAAACCAACAATCGTTTTAGAGGCGGTTGCTTCGTATGATCTCTGGATATGACATGCGTTTTTTGGACCTCCAGGTACTTTAAATGATATCAATGTTCTTGATCGCTCACCTGTTTTTGATGACATAATAAATGGTCAAGCTCCGCAAGTCACTTACTATGTCAATGGAAGAGAGTATAATTTGGCTTACTATCTCACCGATGGTATTTATCCGAAATGGACAACTTTTATCCAATCCATTCCGATGCCACAAGGACCGAAAGCGGTTTTATTTGCTCAACGTCAAGAAGCTGTCCGCAAAGATGTCGAGCGCACTTTTGGAGTCTTGCAAGCTCGCTTCGCCATAGTTAAAAATCCAGCACTTTTTTGGGATAAAAACAAAATTGAGAAGATTATGAGAGCTTGTATCATACTCCACAATATGATAGTAGAAGACGAACGAGATGGCTATACTCAATTTGATGTTTCAGAGTTCCAACAAGGAGAAGACACCGGAAGTTCACATGTCGATCTCACGTATTCTACAGATATCCCTACAAATATCGCTAATATGATGGGTGTTCGAACTAGAATTCGGGATAGACAAATGCATCAACAACTGAAAGCGGATTTGGTTGAACACATATGGCGTAAATTTGGACATGATGAAGACAACATCTGAGCTTGAATTTTTTTTTATATATCCTCGTTTAATTTAGTAATCTTTGTTTGTATGTTTTTTTTAAGTTCTATGTTTAAAATGTAATCTTTTATAATGTTTTAATTAATAAAAAAAATTCATTTATATAAATTTTTAATTTTTTTTAAAATAAGAACCCCTAAATAAGAGACTCCACCAATTACCAGCAGCAGGATTCTCAAAATCCTCGGTGTTTCTTAATGTTTACCATTTGATTTTTGTCAATGGTCGAAGATCCCACCACAAGCAAAACAGAGTTTTCCCTTGGGTTATGTGGCAAGTGTGGAAGGTGATAAACATTCTCCACTTCGAAAAGACTCAAACAAGCTCGGAGATGACATCATCCAAAACCGTAGAAGATGCGGGTGCGTGGTTTGATGCGAATTTCTGTGAACATAGTGGTATGGAAGATGTTGGGGAGGGATGTAATAACTCCATTTCATGGTGTCCTCCTCCGGTTAGCGTTGTTAAGTGTAATGTTGAAGTTAGCTGGTCCGGTTCTAAACTTTTATGTGGTGCCTCGTGGATCATTCGGAACCATGATTGTAAGGCGCTGCTACACAGTCGTCGAGCTTTTAAGAATGTCAGGTCTAAATTGGAAGCTGAGCTTAAAAGTTTTTGTTGGGTGGTGGAAAGTTTGGCTTCGCTGCATTATACGAATGTCATCATTGAATCCAACTGTCCTCACGTCCGGGAGGCTCTCATAGATCCTACCAGGTTTCCGTGGTTTAGGGAGCTGACTGATAATTTTGGGCAAACTTTGCCTTCCTTGTTTCCTTGTTCGGTGGAACATGTCATGGATTTAAGGAACAGAGTAGCTGAGGAAATTGCAATTAGTGTCACTCGAGATCTTCGATATCAATCCTATGTTGCATTGGGCGGTCCCCGTTGGCTGATGAACGTTCTGGAAGTAGAAGCTCAGAGAGTTGGTTCTTGAGTCTGCGTAGTTTAAAGCAATGTGTTTTGCGACTTGGGTTTGGGAGTGTTGCTTACTCCTCATTGATACCCTTATAGTCTCTGCTTTGTCTTTTTCATGTCAGTTTTATTTTTATGCGTCTTTCTCTTCCTTTCTTGGTTAGAATTCAGGGTGTTTCATGTACTCTTCTTGTTCCAAAACATTAAAACCAGTGTTATAAAAAAAAAATAAGAGACTCCCATTGGAGGCCCAAAATTTTAAACGTTTTTTAAAGAGTTTCTTATTTGATTTTAATTAGTTAAATAATAATTAAGAGATATATGGGTTAATCATGCTCTTGTATTCTTTGTTTAATCGAGTGCATTATTGTAGTCATAAACTTAATATTATAAAAATGCTTATCGTGGTTCTCGTTGATGTGCAATTCAAAAACTAATGAGTTAGGCCAGTTTTCAAAAATAAAAAACTAATGAGTTATCATAAATTACTCCAACATGCATCCCACGTCAATAAGAAAATACAATAGTTTTTGATGTCAAGAAAAAAGAAGAAAAAGTCCCCACGTCAATAATGACACATCGTTCTCTTTATCGTGTCACGTTTTTCATATGATTCAAAAGATAAAAATAAAAAAAAAAGAATTGTGATTAAAGACATTTGATGTTGATTCCTTTTATGTATTTTTCTTCGTTCAATAATGGACATGTAAAAAGAAAAAGTGACATATTTTTCACGTATGAGAATAACAGTGATCTACCATCCACCTGCTCCATGTGCGAGCGGTCGGTTTCTACGAAAAGGACCCGACATGCATTAAGTCAACACAATGAGCCAATTAAATATTAGAACCTTCCTCGAGTTTATAGTTGTGCCCCCACATCACATTACTTGTCAAAGCCCAATGTTTGGGCCATATTCGCATAGCTTATAGGCCCATTTTTAATCAGCGAGCACAGAGCTTTGAAGCGACTAAGAGCTCGTATAGGTTGTCACTTGCCAGGTTGAGATATGATCCGTTCTCAGACAGAAAAGGTTCATGTGTTCTTCTTCTTCGTCAGTGTAAGCGTTAGAAAACGTCTCTACGGAGATTACTTCGCTCGCATTCATGATCCCAAATGGGATGTCAACACGCCTTTATAGTCTCGGGTTTTGTTTGGTGTTGGGGTTGTTGCTGGACATTGGGGTAGTGTAGGGATATGGGTTTTGATTGTGGTTACAATGCTTTATTCATTACGTCTCAACGCTGTATCTCGCTAGATATTCTGAAAAGGTGGTTGTTCCAACAGCTGTTGTGCTTCTTTGCGACATACTACACCGCGCTGCGTGCGCCTTTTTGAGCCCGTTGTTTCTTGTAGCGGTTTGCTTAGTTTACTACAACAAGAAGGCAAAGCTACAGGAAGAATTGATTATGGAGAGTTTCGGACAAAGCTATTTGGATTATGTTGATAAGGTTAGGCACAAGTTCATTCCTTTTGTTTACTAATGCGTTAGAGGAACATGTGTTGTGTGACTTGTGTCTAATTATCTGGTATCTATCAGTCAAAAGATGTATGAATGAATATAATTAAGTTCTATTTTTTTTTTCATTTTGATTGGAATGTTAGGCTTATGAAAAGGATATGCTTTTAATGCTATTCGTGGCTTCCCTTAATCTCCAGTTCAGGTTATTTCTCAATGATTATTTTAGTTTAGAGTTCAGCACGAATCTGACTTAAAGTGTATGAACACCTCCAGTTAAAAATCTAAAGCTGTTTGCTTTCTGAGTGTTGTCTCCTTTACACGTAAGGAACCGCAAACGGAACAATCTTAATCATGATTAGTTTAATAAAGTGAGTAAGTGACCATTGCTAATCTAAAATTTTTCCTAATCCCACTTGTTCCACACTAATCAATCATATGATTAGTTTAATTAATTTTTTCCATCCTGATAAACCTTTTAATTTGTCTCCCTTTGCATTTGCAACCCATTAGCCATCTCCACCTGGAAATGTTTCTTTAATGACTTCTTCATATTACTTTGGAGATAAAAAAGTTTTGAGGTTTGTGTATAAAGACACTCGAGATTTTCAGATATTTCACATGAAAAAAACTCATTAGCACTAGCCTCTGCTCCTCACATTTGTGCAGTGAAGTCGGCTTGTGTTTGTTGATGTGATTTCTCTCTCTCTCTCTCTTCCTTTCAAAAGTTAATCATCAGATAGGTTTCCTCCTCATGCTAGTTCTGTCCCTTTCCAAGTGATTTTACATCGACCAACTAGCTTTCTTCATTGCAGTGTATATATTCATGCACCTCTCTCTCTGAATATTCTTATCCCCAAAATCATCTTGCTGATTGATTTGTCTTCTGAATCCTCTTGCTTCCCTTTAGAGCTTAAACCGATTAGGGTCTTTCGTCTGTGGTTGTCTGGTTGATTTGTTTGGGTTGTTAACAGCCGGTAGTTGCAGATGCAGCATCATTAAGATTCACAAGTGAAGTGGTTTCCTTTGTTTTCGCCTCTCCATCCGAAAACAAAGGGTTCTTCTCGAATGGGAATCTTGATGATGCTGCATCAGCATATACATGGCTACTCGTTCTCTAATGAAGAAAGTAAAGATGTCTTGGCGAAAATGTTACAACGGCTAAAAAATACAAGGTAAAGTCTCTCTCTCTCTCTTTGTTTATGAGTCTTGACAATTTCTTGATCACGTCCATGTTGTGACATATCCATAAGTTTATGATGTTTCTTTCTTGATTTTGTTGTTTGGCAAAACCATTCACATGTAGAGCTTTCAACGGATCCCACACATGCTTAAAAAACTATACAAAATCGTGACAATTATATCTAAAAGTAGACCTTGATAAGATTCTAAAATGAATGTGAATAGTGAGAACTCTGAAGTGCGAAGTCTCTTCTGATTATGGTTTGTGGGAACTCACATGGTCACATGTGTAAATGGTCCATTATTGTTCTTTTGTCAATTCCTTGCCTATGGTCCCAAGGCATATCGTCTATTTATATATTTCTTTGACCCGATATTGAAAAATATAACATTTTTCCACATGGATCATATGAATCTCGAGGCACATTTTCCTTCTTAGAACAAGTTTTACTTAGGGGAGAAATTAACAGAATGAAAATAGTTACATTTTGAAAGTTTCATTGTGAAAAGGTATCATATGAATAAATGCATATTGAATTTTCAAAGCCTACATAAGTTGGTGGGTTTAGTTGTGAAAAGGTAAATTTCAATTTCACTTGCTGTTTGTTTTACATATCTAAAAGATATTTGTTGATGAATTTTCTTTGGCTAAATCGTACATTATGGTCCCCAACTCCTAAAAAATTCATTTAACCTGCCTTCTGATTAAGTAATTAACGACAACAAAAAGTAAGTAATGACGTCAACAAATACTTAAATAAGATTCTGTGATTGGCACTTTTATATGAAGATCGTGCAGGTTAAACCATAATCTAGATTTATGCCATGGTAACTGTGAAGAAAAAACGTATAATATGTTTGAATGATTGAATCTATATCAAAACTCCACATATCCTGTATTGGTTTATCCATCATTTATAGACGCTTGGTAACAAACAACACTACATGTAGTCTACTGATTTTGTACTGCTGGTATCATTCATCACTATGTCACCAGCTTAGCTTATCACGAACTAGGGAGTCTTTTAATTAGGAGTTGCTTAAAATTTCGAAACAACTCATATATATAAGTTGGAATTTAGTTGCTTACCAAGTTAGCTATAAAATGAAGGAAATTGATTTTACTAAAACTATAACAATTATTAAAAAGTGAAACTCTTTGTTTTGGTCAAAACGAATCTCTAAATTAACTTTTGTTTTAGATATATACATTTATATAATTAAATATGTGAATGTACACATATCTCTATATTGCTCTATACTATTATAAGATGTGGTTTAAAAGCTTTGACCTATTTCATTCCAAGTTCTCTACATTTCTTAGCTCTGTCTATAATTCAAACATAAAACAAAGAAACACACGCACACACACATTCTATATTGATGTACATCTATATACAGAGTTGGATCAAAAGTACCGAGAACACCCACTCTTGATTCATGGATGATATAAAGTTGTGCAGAGTTTCCAAGAAAGATTCCATCTTCGAGACGACTCATTTTTCTTCAAAATCCGACGTTTTCAGACGAAGCTTCTCAACAAAACCTTCTTCTTCTTCAAAACCCATATTGCCAAGAAGTTTCTCGACAAAACCTACTTCGTATTCTTCTTCGGAACCAATCTTTAGACGGAGTTTCTCTGCAAAATCCACTCCTTCGAAACCTGCGTTTCTATCTAGAAGCGGTTCCACGAAAGTTCAAGCTGACACATCGTCTACCAAGTGTTCCATCTCTCGGAGCTTGTCTCAAAAAGGCGCTTCCGTGACCCGAAAGTGTTGTAATGTGGCGAAGGAGCACAAGTCCCGGTTCTACATCTTGAAACGCTGCGTTTTCATGCTCGTATGTTGGCACAAACACGCCTAAAGTTCCTTATAGAGATGTGTCGAAAGGTGAACCAAAAAAAAAAGATGTGACGAAAGAAGATTAGGTTAGTTAATTACAAAGAATTCACTCGTTTTATATTTTCGTTTTTCACCCATCCATTATTATACCTTAATATAAAGTATTGTTCTATTTACTCAGTCCGTGTTAAGTATTGTATTTGGTTTACTTTACAGTTTTACTTCTACAAAAAGTATTGTTTTGTATCTTCAAAAATAAAAGAAAAACATCAAATTATACACTGTTGTACTTCACAAACCAAAAATGGTATACAGCTATCTTTCATTTCTTTCAATATGTACAAAAAGATCTAAGACTGCACTAATTTGAAACGGCATAAGATTGTATTGATATTGCATCGACTCATGATCTGATGTAATACAATGATTATTATCAAGCTATACTTTTTTGGGGTGTAAAATTAAGCTCAAGCTATACTTTCACAGGAGTATTTTGTAATGATTTTCTTTTAATTATTGTGTGCTTGTATTGAAGTGAGAGAGATTCCCTCTGAAAACTTGGGAATTTAAAAGACATAAACAAAACTGTACCGGTGTTTCAGCTCCACTGTTCGCATTTATATATGTCGGTCCATCTTACAGATAAATCAAATAAAACGACTAAAATACCATCCCCTAGATATAACTGTTAGCAAACTTAAAAAAACTGCTAGCAAATTAACCCGCGTTGTTTTTATCTCTTTTGGTTGAATCGCATTGTTGGGCTTGAGTCACTTGGCATTTGCCGAACAATTATGTGATGGACCTGACCTTAAAAAAAACATCGTATGGGATAATTAACCGAGCTAGGTTTAATGATGGGTGGTACAATCAGTTTTTTTCTTTTGCTAAGAATGTAAGTATCAATAATGAAAATGAACGTTTTATACAAGGTATTAGTTTGGATCCCATTTTGCATTGACAGCTCGATGGTTTCTAAGTGCCCAAAAAAGCTAAAAAACACTTAGAGAACTTAAAGAAGGTGTTGAGATTCGATCTCCTATTAATTCGATTCGACCTGACTGAAGCTCAATCAAAGAAAGTAAACACGAAGAAGCAAACAAGATTTGGTGACCCGGAGTTCACCGCACCCTTCCGATGTGGAATGGCCGATATATCTCTCCGGAGCTGGACGGTACCAGCAACTGCACTAGTAAAGAGATCTTAGCTCAATCGAGCTCAGAGATACAAAAATGGCGACACTTCTCCCTCTCGCCTTTTTTCTCTCTCTCTCTCTTTATCTTATCTCTAATGCCGTTATAATCTTTTCGGCTTACTTTCATTAAGAGATCAATACGACTATATACTAAGTCGTAATCTAGTGCAGTTCCACGTGCTCGTTGGTTTATCATTAACCAGCCTTTACCAAGAGTCTTCAATATCAACGTCTTGATTAAACCGGAGCCTTTAACCTGATCAGGAACACCATATTTCAACAATCCACCTTGTTCCTTATCAGCTCCACCTTCAACAAACTTCAATTTGTGCTAATACAACAACTCTCCACCTCCAAGCAAACCCGCTTAGCTTCACTAACTCTTATGTACACCAACCTGAGAAATCCCTTCTCAGCTCTTATAACTTAAGTGTATCACTGAATCACGCTTCAGTAACCCTCAGCAAGTCCAATGCTCCTTTGAACTTGCCAACAGGTAAAACCTTCGTAAAAATATCCGTTGGATTGTACTCTGTTGCAATCTTCACCACTTGTACCCATCCATCAGCAATCAAATCCCGAACAAAGTGATACTTGGTCTGAACATGCTTTGTTCGCTCATGACAAACTGCATTCTTGGCCAACGCAATAGCGCTCTGAGAATCACAGTTAATCTTCACTGCTTCTTGACTGAACCCAAACTCATTCATGAACCCTTTTAACCAAACTGCCTCTCTTGATGCCTCTGACAACGCTATATATTCGGACTCTGTAGACGAAAAAGCAACAACATTTTGAAGACTTGACCTCCAGCTAACTGGATTTCCTCCAACCGTGAAGACCATTCCTGTCGTCGACCTCCTCTTATATGCATCACCAGCATAATCCGCATCACAATACCCACGAACAATGAATTCACCCTCATCTCTAAACACTAGACGTGTCTTGAACGATCCCTTCAAATACCTAAGCAACCACTTCACGGCTTGCCAGTGCATCTTGATTGGCTTACTCATGTATCTGCAGACGAGCCCAACAGCAAACACCATATCAGGTCGAGTGCAGATCATAGAATACATAAGACTTCCTACATCACTGTGATAAGGAACTTTCTTCATAGCTTCTACTTGATCCCTTAACTCTATATCTGTAGCTGCTCTCAACTTGAAATGAGTACCCATAGGAGTACCAACTGATTTAGCTAACTCCATTCCAAAATTACCCAGCACCTTTAATATGTAACCCTCTTGGGACACAGTTAACACACCTTTTTCACGATCCCGATGAATTTCCATCCCCAAAATCTTCTTGGCTTCACCGAGATCCTTCATCTCGAACTCTGAGTTTAACAGCACCTTCAGCTCCTTTATATGTTGATGATTCCTCGATGCTATAAGAATATCATCAACATATAACAACAAATACACAACATCTCCTCCTTTAAGATCCTTGAAGTAGACGCAGCTATCAAACTCACTTCTAGTATAACCACTCTTCAGCATAAACTGATCAACCCGTTGATTCCATTGACGCGGAGACTGCTTCAACCCGTACAAAGACCGCTTCAACAAACATACCTTCTTTGTATGATCCTTATCTTCATATCCTTCTGGTTGCTCCATGTAGATGGTTTCATCTAGATAGCCATGGAGAAACGCAGTCTTAACGTCCATCTGTTGCAGCTCCATATCAAAATGAACCACTGCAGACAAGATGATTCGTATTAAGACCATCTTTACTACTGGAGAAAATATTTCTTGGTAGTCAACACCCTCCTTCTGAGAATATCCTTTCGCGACTAATCTTGCCTTGAACCTTGGACCTTCCTCTTTTGTTATCCCCTCCTTTTTCTTGTATATCCACTTGCATCCAATAGGTTTCTGCTTCTCATCTCGATCAACCAGATCCCACGTTCCACTCTTCTTCAGAGATGTCATCTCTTCATCTGATGCTTCTGTCCATTTATCACTATCTGGACCCTCCATTGCTTCCCTGAAACTTCTTGGCCCTGCACGATCAGCTGCCTCTGTTATCAGATAAGCGTAGCCTGCTATATCATCATCTTCTGGATAGACATGATAATCTAGAAGCTTCGATGGCGGCTTAAGAACCCTCCTTGTCCTGTCTCTAGCAATCTGATAATCACCCTGAGCTGTTGTCTCTGTAGTTTCCTCTGATCTTTCCTTAGATTGTGTCTCTGTAGGAGACACATGTGCATCGTCCCTCGTATCTCCACCTTGAGCTTCCTGATGACCCTCGACATCTGATCCTACAAAATCAAAACTTAAAGTTTAATCAGTAGAATTTGTTGTGTTAGAAATCATACATGAGCGATCCTTGTCTTTGTTATCTTTGTACATCTGATCTTCTCTAAAGACAACATTGCGACTGATCACACACTTCTATTCATCTAGCAACCAGATTCTGAATCCTTTTACTCCTTCTGGATATTCGGTGAAAACGCCTTTCTTAGCTCTTGGACTTAGCTTTCCATCATCTGTAAGCATATAAGCAATACAACCAAACCTCCTGAGTCCTGACAAATCTGGTGCTTCTGTTGTCCACCTCTGCTCTGGGGTCTCAAAATCTATGACAGACGACGGAGTCCTATTTAACAAATACACCGCTGTTGACACCGCTTCAGCCCAAAACTTAGACTCTAGACCACTCTCACTCAGCATACTGCGAACCTTATTCAATATTGATCTGTTAAGTCTCTCTACTACCCCATTCTGTTGGGGTGTGTATGAGCATGTGCGATGCCTGACAATGCCTTCATCTTTGCAGAACTGATCAAACCTCTGATTACAAAACTCTAATTTGTTGTCTGTCCGCAGCTTCTTTACCTTCCTTTCAACTTGAACTTCTACCATTTTCTTCCACTCAACAAATCTCTGAAACACTTCATCCTTAGTCCTCAAGAAGTATACCCACACTTTCCTTGACCAATCATCTGTGAAAGAAAGAAAATAGTGACACCTTCCTAGACTTGGAGGAACATTCGGAGAGCCCCACAAGTCAGAGTGTATATAATCTAATCTTTCTTTGGTTAGATGTTGAGCTGGACCGAAGCTCACTTTATGCGTCTTGCCGATGACGCAATCTTCACAGAACTTTATTATCGAGACTTGATCACTTGGAACGCATCCTTTCTTCACCAGCATCTCGAGACCCTTCTGCCCCACGTGGCCAAGACGACTATGCCATAGTTGTGTCTGATCCTTCTCAGATAAATTGATAACCGTAGGAGATGACTCGCCAGAACAGCTCTCTGCCTTCCTTGCAACTCCATTCAAGAAGTACAAAGTGTCTGAGCCCTTTCTATAACCTCTCATGATCAATATACATCCCCTGATGATCTTCAGAATCCCCTTTGCTGCCTTAAACTCACAACCTTTATTCTCCAGTGTCCCGAGAGAAATAAGATTCCTCCCAATCTCAGGCATGTACCTGACCCCATGAAGCACAAACGTCGTACCATCTGAATTCTGGAACCTGATTGAACCAATTCCTTTAACTTCAGTGATAGAATTATTTTCCATTCTGACCCTTCCTGCTGTAGCCTCCATTAGCTCGATGAAGAGATCTCTCCTAGGTGTCATATGAAATGAGCACCCAGTGTCTACGATCCATTCATCCGACTCGTCTGTTGAATGAATCACATTTACCTCTGCCGCTATAAGCCCTACAAGATCCTGTGCATCATCTCTCACCAATGATGACTCTCCTCTTTCTGCCTGACCTCTGTGTTTATTCCTTTCGATCCACTTGTAGCATTTCTTCTTGTAATGCCCCTCCTTTCCGCAAATCCAACATACCTTTTTCTTGTTTGTTGACTTAGACCTTGACCTTGAGTTCTTCTTGTTTTCCTGACCACTCTGAGAACCTCTATTCTCTTATCTTCCTCTGGCAAAGTGACCCTCAGAACTGCTGCGAGACCTGCAACATCCTTGAGTTCATTTTCTTTGGATCTTGCCGAACTCGATACATCATCAACTTTGATAACATCTCGCCCATACTTGAGCATCTCTTTCAACTGATCATACCTAGGTGGTAATGAGTTCAGGAGAAGTATCGCCTGCACCTCCTCTGGAACCTCAATGCTGAGATTACTCAAATCGCCTATGATCTTGAGAAACTCATCGATGTTGTCATCGATTGTCTTGATATCCTGCATCTTGAAACTATAGAGTCTCAATTGCGCATGAACTCGGTTCGGTAGGGACTTAGGCATATACAGCTTCTCCAACGTTGCCCAAGTTTCAGATGCAGTAGTGCACCTCTCAATCTTGCGAAGAACGTGATCTCCCACATTCAAAAAGATTATGTTCATCGCCTTCTCGCACCTCTCAGATCTTGTGATCTCTTCTTCGATGATCTTCTTTTTCTTCTCTGAATCTTTCTCATCTTCGTCAATATCTTCTTCGACCTTCGTCTTCTCGATGAGAACATCTTTCAAACCGGAGACGCTCAGGTAAGCGTACATCCTCCTCTTACACAGCGAGAAATCGCCATCGCCATCAAACCGTTCGATCTCGCATTTCGTTCTTTTCATCTTCGATCAATCTTGGAAAGAATCGGATCAACACCGTAGATTTTCAAGCTCGCGAACCTGGGTCTGATACCACTTCTGTTGAGATTCGATCTCCTATTAATTCGATTCGACCTAACTGAAGCTCAATCAAAGAAAGTAAACACGAAGAAGCAAACAAGATTTGGTGACCCGGAGTACACCACACCCTCCCGATGTGGAAGGGCCGCTATATCTCTCCGGAGCTGGACAGTACCAACAACTGCACTAGTAAAGAGATCTTAGCTCAATCGAGCTCAGAGATACAATAATGGCGACACTTCTCCCTCTCGCCTTTTTTCTCTCTCTCTCTCTCTATCTTATCTCTAATGCCGTTATAATCTTTTCGGCTTACTTTCATTAAGAGATCAATACGACTCTATATACTAAGTCGTAATCTAGTGCAGTTCCACGTGCTCTTCACGTGCTCGTTGGTTTATCATTAACCAGCCTTTACCAAAAGTCTTCAATATCAACGTCTTGATTAAACCGGAGCCTTTAACCTGATCAGGAACACCATATTTCAACAGAAGGTTTAGCAAGTTCCTGCGAATGCTAGTGAAACTAAGAGTGTGGTACAGTTTTTTTTTTAACGATTTACATTGAATTGTTTTCCTCGAAAATGAACTTGAAAGAGAATGAAACAGATTTTAACAAAGGAATAAGTGAAACTAAAAGTGTGAACAAAATCAATCCCAAATCATAACAATAGAGAGCAAGATAACACCGAGGATGACAGCAAGAAACTTGTAGATTGGCTTGTCGAAGTAACACTCCTCACGAGGCTTATACCCTTTTGCGATAAGGTGGTGAATCGAAACATACATGAAGACTCCACATGCAATGCTCATTGATATTGCGTAAGTCCAATCACCTGCGGCTCCTTGGCTCGTAGCATTGATGGCGATGCCAATCCCCACGCCTAAAGGACTCGAAATCCCAAAGGCAAAGGAGTAGACAGCTGTGAGGAAGAATGGTCGTTTAGGGATTAGCTTGAGGAGAGCTATTCCCATTGCTACGGCTGCGAAGATCTTGTGCAATGATATTGTCCATAGGTTTCTCCATGCGTCGCTTTTAGTGTCTGTCCCATGTTTGTTCATTACATAACGTTATAAAATAATTTTATATACATCCACTGGATCCAAGATATATTATATTACCGTTGGGTAGTATTTAGCTAGAACATGTTAATACTAGCTAACAATTTAAGACCACTCGGTTATAACTAGCTAGACTATGAAGTGTATTATCGTGTTTAACTAATTCGGGGATGATTAGAGTTAAAAAGAATTTTAAGTTTAAAGCTTGTGATATTATTAACAATTTTAAACCATAGGCTATAATTAGGTCTTGTAGCAGCAAGTGTAAGATTTACAAGAGTGTTCGGTTAATGCCCCGGCCACTTGTTTAGTTTACATTTGCGTTTATATATAGCATGGAATCACAAATGTAAACCCAAAAAAAAAAAAATGGGACGTAATCCTAAAGTTATTTACCCTATCTATAAATAATTTCCTTCAATCTAACCATGAATATAGTTTAGGTTACTCAAACCGCATAAAATGAATGAAACCTAGGAGATCCTGTAGCTTAGGTTTACCTAAAACAATTATAATTACTACACCAATCCATCTAGACATAAGTACATATTTACTTGGTTGTTCAAGAAAGAAGTGTGTTTCAGTATTTGTTACCTGAGACACCAATGGCGATTCCCTCGAAGACCGAGTGAAAACAAAGCGCAACAATTAGCAAAGCCGTGTCTCCAAATCCACTCGTCCGCAGAATCGTTTGATTCACATCAACACTACTTCCAGTCTCACGACGACCTTCTTCCTTCACCTCCACGGCAACATCTACTCTCGACTCTCCGGGGTCGCAAGCCACGTTGTTAATATTATTACTACTCCCAGCAGCTACAAAAGCAACCGCCACATCTGCGAGCATCGTAAGACAATATCCACCGGCTGCTAACATGAAGGCGTAAGGATACTCTTTGTGTTTTAACCCTCGGAAAGTCTCGTTGGCATCGCTGAGGAAATGAATTAGAGCGGTCGCGAGGAATATACCGCCGGAGAATTGAGTTCCTAGGAGCAAAAACGACTCGTTCCACCGGTAAAAGTAAGGAGAAATCCCCGCCAAGAATGTGCTAAAGAAGAGTATTATAAGACAGTAGATCTTCACACGCACTAAGCTCTTCGACCGGAGATCCACGACGGTTGTGCCAGCGGCCGGAGGTGGTTGGTTGGCCCCCGCAGCTTCCTCCTCTTCGTCGTGGTCTGAGCCGCCGTGAGCTAGGATTAGGGAGAAACAAAGTAAGACAATAGAGAGGAAGAAGAGAGTTGACCTTAGGGTTTTGGAAGAGAAAGCCATTATTCTTGTTTGTGTTGTACTTTTTTCACTTCATGAACTTATATAGTGTATGACTTACGTATATATATGGTTGTGTTTGTAGTACAGTGTTGACTTTATTGTAAGAGATTTTCTGTGACAGTACAACGGTAATATCATTCGGAAGTTGTACTACAAAAGTAAGTTGTAGTATATATAAGTCCTTGACAAAAAAAAGGGTATATATATAAGTTAATAGCCGGCGACCGAAGAGCTGGTTCCTTGTGAAATAGCCTGTACCGGATACAATCATTGTATATTTATAATTATTATATTCAGAACGTTGACAAAAAAAGACTAGTATTAAAAGTTAAAACTATCAAAGTTTCGTTTAAATTGATTTATTGCTTATGTCAAAAAAAAATTGATTTATTGCTCAGATGTTTTTGAATAACGACAGAAGTATGTCCGATCGAGTTCTGAATTCTATCAGATTCGAGTTCTGAAATTTGAAAATGGATTTAAATTTCTGCAAAATATGTCAAAGAGATTTCGTAAAAATATTATCAAATAAATTTTTACAATTCTGTTTTGGTTAGGACTTAAAATATTATTCAATTTTTTTTATTTAGGATTTGTTTCTATAAAAAAAGAAAACAACTATCAAATATTCTTTTAAAGTTTTGTAAGTGATTTTATAAAAAGAAATTAATATTACATAATCTTTTACAATTATATTTTGTCTAGGATTTAAAAAAATAGAATTTCTATCAAATAACTATTTGGGAAAATTTAGAATTACAATTTTTTTTTAAACAAATTTTAACCAATATATTATAAATATTAAGAATGGGCAATTATGTAAATTTATATATATATATATATATATATATATATAAATTTACATAATTGCCCATTCTTAATATTTATAATATATTGGTTAAAATTTGTTTTTAAAAAAAATTGTAATTTCTAATATATTGTTTAAAAATTGTTTTTAAAAAATCGTACAGAATCTATCTAATATCTTTTTAATATATCTACATAATATATATTTCTTATTATTTTGAAAAAAAGAAATCAAAACGCGTATTGTCTTCTCGTCTTCTTCTCCTCGCCATTTCTGAAATTTTCCCCATTTTTCTCTTAGTTTCACAGATTCTTCCTCTTAGAGGTTTGTAGATTCATGAATCATATTTCAGTTTCTAATTCTGATTCTATTTTATTCTGACAATAAATCTGTTTTATCTTTCTTTTAGGAAAATCATGTTGCATTTGGCTGGAGTTTTAGGAGAGTGGAAGATGAATAAAGAATCATGGAGATTCAAGGTGAATACAAGAGCATGAGGTAAATTATTTACCATTAAAGAAGACTTGAAGTTTGATGAGATCGTTGAGATGGTTCATGAAGATTTTGGTATATATAGGTTGGGTAATGAGTGTTCTTCGAAAAAAAAAACGTTGGGTAATGAGTTAGAACTTAGCTATGCACTACCAGAATCAATGCTTCGAGATATGCCTAAGGATACACCTCCTGTTTTTGTGAACAATGATACGCAATTGGTTTCTATGTGTGAAATGTGTAAATCCACGCTTATTCGTCTTTGCATCTCGGTGAAGAATGGAAACCTAGGGAACCATGATCAAGGTTTCAGTCGTGAAGATATTGCCGTTGATGGAAAAGGGCATGGAAATAAGAATAAGAATGTCGATAGACAGGAGAGTAATCAAGAACTAGAAGTGAAAGTTTCTAATTTTCATGATGCAAAGGTCATTGAAAAGGGTCAATGGTTCAAAAATAAATCAGAGCTGTCTTGGAGTATACGGATGCTTTCGAATGAACACAAATTCAGAATTGTTGTCAGCAAGTCAGACAAGAAGTTGTTAGTTGTGAAATGTGCAGATACAAGCTGCAACTGGATGGTTAAAGCTGCCATGACTAATCCGACAAGCGAGTTTTTCTGGGTAA
The DNA here is from genome assembly GCF_000695525.1 of Brassica oleracea var. oleracea. NCBI lineage: Eukaryota > Viridiplantae > Streptophyta > Magnoliopsida > Brassicales > Brassicaceae > Brassica > Brassica oleracea. Next base: position 7,853,612 of record NC_027749.1, on the reverse strand, counting down.
CAAAAGTACAACGACAAGCATATATGTTTTTCTAGAAAAATTGGTGGACTGAGAGCTTCTTCCAAAGTTATAAGTAAGCTTCTTTTGCAAAAGTTTGGAAATTCAGGTCTAAATATGAAACCAGAGTTGATTTACTATGAAAAATAGATATGGTCTTGATTCAAAATATTGGAAGATAAGGAAAGCTAGGGAAGATGCTCCGACAGAGGTATTAGGTTCTCCAGAAAGTAGTTATGCTCAGCTTCCAGTATACATGACTTTACTTGTTTATATAAGTTGAATAAAATAAAATAAAGAAAAATCTGTATAAACTTCATGATAAAGTCAAAACAAATCATAATTCACATATTTACCTTTGTTATTATAAAATTTAAATGATAAAATAACATATTTATCTCAACACATATATTTGTCTTAAACAAAATAATATCTTAATTATTGAAATATCTTGGGTAAAAAATTCAATTCATAATTAAAGAAGTGTATTTTTCAAACAGTAAAATAGAAAATGCAATTATCAAATTTCAAATCCTAAATAGGGTATTTTACAAATTATCACTAACTATTTCCGGTTAATATTAAATATTTTTCAAAGTTTCAGTTTTCAAAATTCGTTTTTTTTTTCAATATCATTAATATTAATACAATTTTTCTTGTTAATTGAATAATTGTTACTATCATGTTTATCATTAAATGTTTGAAGTAAAAATTGATATTAAATAAAATTTTACAATTCTCTCTAGTCACGATTTTTTTCAAAAAAAATTTAATTGGTTAAGATTAGAAAAAAAAAATTCATTTAGAAATCTCTTTTATTTAAGATTTTAGGAAAAGAAGAAGTTATTTTCACATAATGGAAGTTTTTATTCACACATTAACAATCTAATTTTTTAATTGACACATTTCACGATCATAGCATGTGAATATTTGAAGTTAATTTTGGTTTATATTTTTTAACACAAAATTATTAAAAAGTAAAATTAGTTAATTATAAGAAAAATAAGATTACTTTTCGTTTTTATTTTATTTATACTTTTAAAAAAGAAATTAATTATTTTATTTCTTTCATATTTTTATACAACTATTTTATTTTTAATAGAAAAATTCTGTTTAATTATTTATATATTTTGTCTTATACATACAAACACATATTTATCATATTTACACGTACTCATGTACGACAATAACATCAAAATTAAAATTTATGTTACAATTATAAGATGTAATAAGGATAATAAAAAGTTTCATGCAAATATTATTGTGTTTGTAAAAATAATATATGAAAGCTTAAACCTAAATACAAATGTGAAATATTTTTAGTTATTTTTTAACATACAATTATCTGTTAAAAAAGAAAAGTTATTTACTTATAAGAAAATAATAAAAGTACTTTTATATTCTTTTAATTATGCTTTAAAAAGTAATATTATTTATTTTAAATTTAGTTTTTCTTCATGTTTTTATTAAATAATTTATTGTACTTGTAGGATTTTACAACTAGTTTTTGTTTAACATTTTTTTCTAAAACTTTAATGTTTATATTTTATAATTCTCTCTATCTTTAGTATCTTTTAAAACAAACATTATAATAATAATAAGAATAATAATAATAATAATAATAATAATAGTAATAATAATAAGACTAGTAAATGATATTTATAATTAATTTTTAAGAAAAATCGTTTTAATTATTTTAAAATATATTATAATTATATTTTCATTAAAAGTTTAGAATATAAAAATTATATTGAATAAATTTTTTTCAAATCTATTTTTTAGGATTTTGAAAATGGAAAATTTCTAAAAACATTACTACTAAATATTTTTTTAAATCGTTTTTACTTTTAAATAATTTTTAAAAGTAGTTTTCAAATTCGTTTTTATTATATTAGTATGATCTATTTTTAATCATTATATATTTAAACACATATCACAATATTATAAGGAAAATTATTATCAAATAATCTTTTGCAATTATATTTTTATTAGGATTTTAAAAAGAAAAATTACTATTAAATAACATATATAATAATATTTTTAATAAAATTCATTTTTGTTAATATCATAGAATATATATTTTTAATTATTATATAGATTAACACATGTCACAGTCTTTAATATATATAATTTATATGTGTCGCAATCATGTTAATTAGCAACTTTGAAGTACCAAGCTTTGTATAATAAGACAAGATATGAGCCTGTTACGTTGCAACTGGTTTTGTTTGATGTTTTAATTTAATAAAAACTATAAAATAATAAATGTTTTATTATAATTTTATAATTGTTTTTTGCATATATTGTTCGAGATTTATTTTATAATTAAAATTTGTTTTCACACATAAGTTCAAGTTAATATTTGTATTTTATAATCATGGTGGATAGATGAATTGTTATAAAATTTCTACTTAGGATTAGAGAAAATACTATACCTAAACGTTTAAAATAAACACAACCGTAATAAAAAAAATTGAACGAAAAGTAAAAAAGAATGGAAGTCAAATACACCAATCGAGTCAATGACAACATTATACATGTTCTTATGTACTAATTCAATATTTTATTAAATAAGTCTTTAAAATTTTATGTTGTTAGGATTTTTTTTAAAAAGGAAAACATTATATTTTATAAATCTCCTTTTTATTTACAATTAAAATAATAATAAAATAATATTCAATACTCTTTTACAATTTTGTTTATGATTTAAAAAAAGGAAAATTACTGTCATATAACCTATTACAATTATCTTCTCTTTAGAATTTCAGAAATAAATAAATTGCTATCAAATAATTATTTTTAGTTATTATCAAATAATTTAAAAATTACAATTATACAATTCGCACCAATACTAACTTTACACTTCTTTTGTTAATTAAATTTTTTTAGCATCATGTTCATCATCAAATACTCTCTTAAAAATATTATCAAATAAATTTTTACAATTCTCTTTTTATTAGGACTTAAAAATATGATACAAATTTCTTTTGTTTAGGATTTTATTATAAAAAAAGAAAACAACTATCAAATATTGTTTTACAGTTTTTTTTAAAGGATTTTAGAAAAGAAAATTAATATGACTTAATATGTTACAATTATATTTTGTCTAGGATTTAGAAAACTAAAATTTCTATCAAATAATTATTTCCAGTCATTATTAACTATTTTTAAAAGTTGCCATTTTAAAAAATATTAATATTTTTATAATTTTTCTTGTTAATTAAAGAATTGTTACTATCATTTTTATCATTTATTTTTTTAAGTAAAAATTACTATTAAATTAAATTTTACAATTCTCTCTAATTAAGATTTTTTTTAAAGAAATAAATCTTAATTGGTTAAGATTAGAAAATAATTTTCTTTTTAGAAATCTATTTTATTTAGGATTTTAGAAAAAGAGGAAGTTATTTTAACGTAATGGCATTTTTTTATTGACACATTCACAATCTAATTTTTTTAATTGACACATGTTACAATCATATCAGGTGAAATATTTGAAGTTAATTTTGGTTTATATTTTCTTAACACAAAATTATTAAAAAGTAAAGATAGTTAATAATAAGAAAAATAAGATTATTTTTATATTTTTATTTTATTTGGACTTTTAAAAAGGAAATTAATTATTTTATAATTATTTTATTTTTTACATTTTTATACAACTATTTTATTTTTAATAGAAAAAATTATGTTTAGTTATTTATATATTTTGTCTTATACATGCAAACACATATTCATCATATTCACACATACTCATGTACGACAACAACATCAAAATTAAAAGTTATGTTAGCATCATAAGATGTAATAAGGATAATAAAAAGTTGAGTTGTATCAAGAAATTAAAACAAAATACTCAGGTAATACTTTTCATGTAAATACTATTCTGTTTGTAAAAAAAAATATGTGGAAGCTTAAACCTAAATATAGATGTGAAATATTTATAGCTATTTTTGGTCATAATTTTTTAACATACATTTAATTAACTATTAAAAAGGGAAAGTTAATTACTTATAAGAAAATAATTAGAATACTTTTACAATTTTCTTTTAATCAAGCTTTTAAAAAGTAATATTATTTTTTTTAAAGTTAGTTTTTCTTCATGTTTTTATTAAATAAGTTATTGTACTTGTACGATTTTACAATTCATTTTTGTTTAACATTTTTTTTCTTAAAATTTAATATTTATCTTATATAATTCTCTATCTTTAGTATCTTTTAAAACAAACATAATAATAATAATAATAATTTTTAAAATTAATTTTTAAGAAAAATTGTTTTTATTATTTTAGTATATATATTTTTAATTATGAGATAGTTTAACACATATCACATTTTTAAATATATAACTGATATGTGTCACAATCATGTTAGTTAGCAATTTTGAAGAACCAAACTCAATGTAATATTTTATAATTATATTTTGATTAAAAGTTTAAAAAATAAAAATTATATTAAATAAATTGTTTTCAAATTTTTTTTATAGGATTTTGAAAAAGGAAAATTTCTAAAAATATTACTACTAAATATTTTTAAAAAAATATTTTATTATTAAATAATTTTTAAAAGTAGTTTTTTTCAAAATTCGTTTTTATTCTCTTATTATATATATTTTTAATCATTATATATTTAAACACATGTCACAATATTGGAAAAAAAATTATTATCAAATAATCTTTTGCAATTATCTTTTGATTAGGATTTAAAAAACGAAAATTACAATTAAATATTATTTATAATTACTTTTTAATATAATTCGTTTTTGTTAATATTTTAGTAGATATATTTTTAATTATAAGATAAATTAACACATGTCACAATTTTAAAATATTAATAAGATGGTGTAATATTATTTGTAGATTTTTTTGTTATATATATATATATATATATTTGCCCCGGTAAAATTTCCGTCTGCCGCCACTTATATATTCGTTGTGCAGTCAATGACTGACCCATATGCATTACCAACGAAGACAACAGCTGATCCTTTTCCTTTCTTTTTATTGGTCAGAACAAATGATCTTCACAAATTCATACGCCAAAGACTCAAAAGATCTACACATTTTGGCCAAGGCAACTGCTCTGTAATCACCTAGCTAGTTTTGTATATTTATCGGTAATACAGATTTTGATTCACAATTTCAGGCTCAAACAGGTAGGGGGTGGATTATTATAGCCTCGCCCATCTTCTAATTTACAATTTTGATCAGTGATCTCATCTCATATATTATTTCACTTTTTATGCTATAATTTCACGCAATCATGCATGGCGCCGTGTTATCCAACAATGCAAAGACTTTATAGTGAGTGCATTAAGTTCCGAATCATCCAAGTTCTGATTTTTGGTTCTAAGCAACCTTGCGTCAAAGGGTAACGTCCACAAAACCAATACATCTTGCATATATATTTTTTTAAAAAAAACTATTTTATAGACCGAGACCGTGCCCGTTCTTTGATTATCTATCAAATTTATAAATTAATACTCAAATATTTAGTTGGTGATGGCGTGCATGACGAATCCGAGCATAATGACAGGTATATCATAACATCAATCTATCTTTCATCCATAAAATATAATGAGTATATATTAAATACATTGAATTAAGTAGACTCGCTTTACTTCTTCTACACTTATCGACAGAATAATTTACGTAAATAATTTAATATGGATGTGGGATAATACTATAGTAGGAGTCGACAAATTTGTTTGTTGTTCTTTTACTTAAAGTTTGTTCGTTTTTTGTTCTATATGTAAACTGGTTACATAATGTTGACCGTTATAAAGTTCCAATTATACATACCTTTTAACGCAGTAAGTTCCTAATCGCTTAGGTTTCGATTTAGGGTTTGATATGGATCCTTTTTCTATGTGTCTAGGTCAAGGAGTAACACGTCCAAGAAATCTTATAAGAAATTGAAGGAAAATAGTGTTTATATATATCCCCAGCCCGTACCTTCGTAATATATTAGATAAATAAATAGTAAAATAATCAGCTGGTGATGGAGGGCATGACGAAACCGAGCATAAATGATAGCCATCAATACATTGTAGGACAGTGAATTATAGATATGTTACCCTTTTTGGTTTCCAAGAAGTTTTGGACCAGAAGAATTAAATGGATGTCTAAGCTGTCTCCCGGTCAGCTAGTACACTGGTTGAGGTATACGTAAGAGCATCACTACAAGAAAACATCAAGGATTCTGAGGGAAAAAATCGTCGGAATTTCGTCGGAATAACGTTATTCCGACGACATACCGACGAAACACGCCGTCGGAAATAATTCCTCGGAATTTTTTTTTTCCTCGGAAATCCCTCGGAATTTTCCGACGGAATTCCTAGGAAATAAATTTCCGAGGAAATTCCGAGGATCACTAGTTTGTCGGAAATGTC
>NC_027749.1:7843119-7843306 GCF_000695525.1 Brassica oleracea var. oleracea | reverse complement strand
ATTGCTATACGGGACAACCACAGCCGCATCAGTCACGCAATGGGAGTACTGAGATATGCTACCGCACTAGTAGACAAGCCATCCTTCTTCATGCCAAAATATCAGACCAAAGGCAAGGGCGTGGTTGATGAAGAAGGAGAAGATGAGGCTGCACAAGCCATTCCAGATGATTCACAACCCCATCAGC
>NC_027749.1:7819613-7840185 GCF_000695525.1 Brassica oleracea var. oleracea | reverse complement strand
GTTGTCGGTGAACTAACCCCATGAATTCGGTTATACCTCGTTGGTATTCTTCCGTAAGCAATCTCGTGTTCAGATCCAAATGAGGTCGATCGATCCAAGAACGAAAATAGTTTGAAGAAGACATATTTTTTATGAATCAAATTCGTGTGTAAATAGAGTAAGAGGGAGGATGAAGATATGGAGTGAAAGAAGAGGAAGAGGAGTGCTCGTATTTATAGTTTAAATCCTGCCGACATACCGAGGAAATTCCGACGGAATTCCGACGGAAAAGGCTAGTTCGTCGGAATTTCCTCGGAATTTTGTAAAATCCCCCAACGGCTATAATATTTCCTCGGAATTCATCGGTTTTTTCCGAGGAACACATTGTTCCTCGGAATTTCCTCGGAATATTCCGACGGACTGAGGTTTCCTCGGAATTCCGTCGGTATATTCCGAGGAAATTCTGAGGAACCCCAATTTTGTGTTTCCTCGGAATTTCCTCGGAAATTCCTCGGTATATTCCGAGGATTTCATTTTCCGTCGGAATGTCCGTCAGAATACCGCTGTTTTCTTGTAGTGCATCTCCAAAAAAAACTTTATTTTGAAGTTTGCAAAACTTTATATTTGAAGTTTAAAAGTGTTCTTCTCTAAAAAAAAAAATTCCAACTTAATTTCAAAACTATTTGTATTTTATAATATGAACCTTATATTTGTCATAACTAATTTGAATTCATAAAACTTTTATAAATAACTAACACATATATAAACATATATTCTATAAAATATTCTATAAAAATTTAAAAATTTAAATAAAAATAACTTAATTAATATTAAACTTCAAACTAAATATCATATTATTCAATAAAATGATTTTCGTAATGCATATATGATCTATTAGTGCATTTCGAAGTAAAATGGCTCTCCTCATTTTTACTTTGTAGATTACAAGCTAAAAATTGTTGAAATCGGGTGATATTGATACTTGTAAATACATAAGATCGGAACAAGAAAGTAAAAGAGAAACATAAAATATTGCTAAAAAACTAATTTCTTTTTGATGATATTAATACTCGTGAATATATTTGATATGAACATTAAAGAATTGTACAAAAAATACACCAAAAACAATAACAACAACCATTTTCAGTTGCACAAAAAAATTTGGACAATATTTGAAAATTTTGAAGGTTCCGGATCAAACTTACCTGACTATTAGTGTTGTTGTAATATTTAAATTTGTGTACTAGTTATGTCTTCATGTAATTTTAAAAAATCTTTTTTGTTAAGTTTCTTTTGTATATTATTGTTGTCTAAATCTAGTTTAAAATATTTTAAATCTTATTTTAAAGTTTTATTTAATTTTATGTGTAAAATTTAAATTATGTAAACAAAAATTAAAATATATATGAGATATAACTTTTTAAGGATTAAAACGATAAACAAGAAAATATTTATGAATCATAAAGGTAATGTGTGATTATAGGGACCAAAATGCAAATAAAAATATGAATCTACAAATTTGAAGTTTTGAGTAGTGAAACTTCGAATATAGAGTTTCACTCTTCAAAACTTCAAATTTGAAATTTTAAAGAATTTTCTTTTTGGACAGTAAAAAACTTCATATTTGAAGTTAAAGTGTCATTTGGAGATGCTCTAAACTCGTTATCGTATCCAAGTAAGCAAATTCAAAACTGTTGTGGTATACCACGAAAAAAAAATCTTCGTTGTCTCAGTTCTCAGATATGAGCTGAAGAGGTAGTAAGAAAATAAAGTTTAATCTTTGGATCAAATCACTGAGATGTAGTCTGTTACATATGGCTAAAGTATAAAGATCCAAAATACAGACTAGCTCAACACATAATACGCACACTACATAGACACTATTCTTTTTATATTTGCTACATGGTTTAACGATTGCAAGAGCCAAGAACAGAGTAGTTTCACACAAATTACTTCGCTGTGGTTTTGCTTCCATATGCTAAAATCCAAGAGATGAGATGTTCACCACCGAGACCTTTCTCAAAGGATCCTTGTGTATTAATTCTTGTATGGTCTATATCTATGTATCTGGAAATTGGGACGTTTACTTGAGCTAAAAGCTTGCTACTGAGATCCTTGGTCCTTGTCTATTCGTCAGCACCGTATGCTCCACGGTTACAAACTTACAGTTCGGTATTAGCTGGAAGATATTTGGTGTTTGCTTAGAATAAGAAAAAAGCAAAATGAGGATGAGATTGAGATTGAGATTGAGAAGGTTGGTCAGTAGTGAGTGGGACCGAACATTAGTGAATGTCGTCTGTATCTGATGATTAAATGAATGATGTCTCTCACATACAAACACACTTTTACTGATTTGTCATAGTTAAGTTTTTGAACTAGACAGTTTTGACCTGGTCAACCGTTCGGAACCCAAATAGAACGGCACGGTCGAGGTACGAATGAAAAAGGTGACTTAAAGTTGAATTTGAATTCAAATTTGGCAACTTAACCATCAATGCTCATTTCTCAGCTAGGCCCACTATTAAGTCTCTCAGCATCCGAGGAAAAATAAAGCTGAAAGGACAAGCATTCTTTTTTACTTTCTCGGAAACCAAAACAGCCAAAATCTCGACGAAACTTTCGAGGAGACAAAAGCTAAAGCTAAACAAAAATATGAAAACTTGAATGATCGATCATTGAGAAATTTTGATGTAATGTAACATACGAAGAATCAATCGAATTTTAAATATAAAACTTGAGTTGCAATCTTTCTTCTGAACTCTTATATATACACTCTTGAATAATGAACAAAACAAACCATTATATATCAATGCAGAACCGAAGAACCTCTGTTACTTCTGTTTCGCCCAAAGTATCTCCTCAGCACTGAATTAGACCGATCCATAACTCTAGATTCCACTTCACTGTCCGAAGCTGAAACAGCAGCAGAGGAGGAATTAGACCCACGGTTTGGTCTCACTCTCCTCATCAGCGACACCATCCCACGAACCATCCGTCTCAACCTCCCTCCCGACCCGGATCCACCACCGTTACTACCATCTGATTCAACCGCTCCGTTACCTCTAACCCACGAGATCCGTCTAGGCCCCTCGCTGTTCCCACCAAGCCCACCACCATCCATCTCCGTCAACACAACAGGCAACACACTCTCCCCATCTCTCATCGCCGCGTTAAACCTCCCGACAGCAAACCCCCCTCCGGGGAGTCTCCATATCGTCATCCCCACGGCGTTATCACCCTCCTCGCTGCTCCGTTGGTTAGACTCCGAAGGAATCTCGAATCTGCAGACGGGGCACGAGTTCCGAATCGAGAGCCACGGCACGATGCAGTCCTCGTGAAAAATGTGCTTACACGGCATCTCGCGCGCCTCCGTCTCCCCCTCGAAAACCTCCGTGCACACCGCGCAATTCGCCTCCGCCGTTACATGGCAATCGGAGATTTCGACTCTCGGCAAAGACTCAATCGCCGATTTCGACGCCGGCGGGTTTCCGGATCTGCCGATTCCGCCCCCCGCCGCCTCGATTTGACTCAGCTGCTCCAGCAACCGCTCGAATCCGGATCCCATCAGGATATCGGATACTGAATCCGGAAGCGGTCTGAGGCCCGATCCGGATCCGTCATCGTAGTAAAACTCGAAAGCGCGTCGATCCCTAGCCGCGTCTCCCTCTTCTCCCTCGCCGGCGCCTCCTTGGAGAACGATGACGGGGTTGAAAGAGGGGCGGCGACTGGATCTCCGCCGTCTAATCACGGATCTACGGCTGCTGTTCATCGATCTAACTTCGGTGGAAGCTGGGGAGGCTAATTCGGCGGCGGCGGTGGAGGAATCGGTGACTTGTTCGATGAAACCGCCGTCGCAGTGAGGACAAGCGAGGCCGTTGGTGGTGCCTTGTTCAGCCCAGACGCTGACGAATCGCGTGCAGCTGTAACACCAATACGACGTCGTGATCGGAGTTGTAGGCGGCGTTGACGGCATCTTTTAAACCTTCTGACTTGGTGAGAGGATCTGAGAGAGAGAGAGAGGAATCGCTGACTAATAGTTAAATGAGAGGGAGATGAGAATATGAAAACGTGGCTTTTAAAGCGGTCGCGGGAGCGGAATTAACGACGTTGGATTTAGACGGTAAATAGACACGTGGTAATTATTTGACTGGGTCGAAGATAGCGAGGTATTAACAGTCGTTATGTCTAGGAGAGGAACGTTCGAGGCGTCTGTAAGGTGTTTTGACCGAACGCTGAACGTTTTTTTAAAGAAAATTCAAAAGTAGCGCCGTGTCCGCTGTTTGTGGGCCTTATGTGGAACCCATTTGATCTCCGTTTTTTCTGGGAAAAACCACCAGACGACATCGTTTCGGCCTGTGAATCATGACAGAAGCAAAAGTGTGCCGACTGCTTCATAATTATTTCACTTTTCCCCTTTTTATAACTTAAATGCTGTATTTTACTTACATTTGTTAAGTAAAACAATTTGTGGTTGACAAAAAAAAAAAAGTAAAACAATTTGTGACATGTTATAATGTTTGGCAAAGAGGTGGAAGGTGGGAAGTCTTTAGAAAATTAGATTTCTTACACGTTGATGGCTCAATAAACTGATAGAATACATTATCTAAACCAACTCGTATCTATATATGCATTGACTATTTGATACTAGTATATAGGTGCCAAGTTGATAAAATACATTATACATACACGAAAACTTTTGTAATTGTCTTTTTAATATTAAAATTAAAGAAAGACTGATATTGCTCAACTACCTTTTGTCTTTGTCTCCTCTCATTTGTTGGCAACTAATGAAAACAGACAAATTGCAATTATACCAACTGATTACCACAACTTGGAGTCACAACAAACACAAATCTAAACCACGAAGATCAACTTAGCTGTGAAAACTAAATACAACAGAGTGAAGAGAACATGTAAATTTGTGATAAAATATTCAGTTTTTCAAGCAAATATTAAACCAATGATAAAGTCAACAACTTTAATGGTTAAACTTATGCAGGAAGAGGATAGACAAAACAAAGACCTGACAAAATGCAAAAAACAATGATCTATAATCCCTCTGAAACCAACAATGGCAGCTCCGAATCTAAACAGGAGCTGAAAAAATGCCAGCTTGAATCATGGAAGGCTGGAAAATAATCATCAGATACCGTCTCAATAGCAAACTCACTAGTGATTCTTCGTGCAGCTATGACCCGTTTGGTGGCTCGGATGACTTCCGGGTCTAACGTCACCTGCTCCTCATACATCTGAAAGCTGTTCCCAAACAATGCTATTCTCGACAACCTATCCATCCTCCAGTTTGCTTGCAACAGGTTATTGTACAGATTGGCCTCACAGTGTGGCATGAAGAAAAGAGTAGGCTTCAAGGCTTCTCTACGAGCCTGCTCATTCACAGACAAAACAGTACATCCAAACGATTCTAGGACACTAGATTCAGTTGCTGAGAGAACCGGATCGAACACTTCAATGTTACCAACCCAATCAAACTCCCTCTTCATCAAGATCGCAATGCTGAGCTGAAACCTAGGAGATTCATAAGACTCGATGCTTCCTATACCATACATCACCATCTGAAGCTGTGTTTCGGTTCCCAACACGAGGCGGAACTGGTCCGAAACCTCGGGGCACTTGAGCTGTTCTAAGAATGTAGTGTAGAATTTTGAGCTCTCGACTTTCTTGATAGAGTTTTCCATCTTCAGCTTCACTCTTGCTTGCCTTTGAGGATCGATCTCAAGATCATCTGACTTCCATGGCTTCTCTTCTTCTTCTTCTTCCTGAATCTTAGGTTTAGGTTTTCTTCTCCCCTGTCTTCGTTTACTAGGTAAGACCACTGTCCACTCACCATCAATACTTGCGTTTTTAACCATGGCTACCTACCACTAACCTCCTAAATTAGGGTTTCAGCAACGATTCCATTACCTAAACATCACAATTAGATCTGAAGGGATCAGCTACATTTACCAATTTCTTTGGTTAATTACGATCTGTTTAATTTGAGATCGACAAAAAACCTTGAGAAATAACGGAGATAAGACTTACGGTTAGAGATAAAACCACAAGAGGGAGATCGAAGAAGCTATTGCGATACGGAAGAAGAAGAAGAAGCCTGGAATACGAGGCAACCGGGTGGACTCAGTGACACATAGGGGGTGAGTTTGGTGCTTCCGAGTCCTGCAGCGATGGGAAGCCGGCGAGCGACTCGTAGGCGAAGATATGGTAGAAAGATATTCGGGTGGATGTAAATCAAATGGGCTTATTTACGGCCCATTAACTAAGAGACTAGGGTCTTTAACTTTTTTTTATATGATGCAATAGAATAAGTTGGGATCCATGGACCATGATCACCTCTCCTGCTTATTTACTCGGTTGTTAGGTGTGTTTTAACATCCTAATTCTAACTTAATTTCACGAGTATTACCTGTGCTACATATGTTGAACTGTTCTTCAGAATTCTCTTATATGTAATCTAGTTATTGGATACTTCACAATGTATGTATCAAAATCCAATTTTAGATGTTTAATTCACTCTTGGAAGTTGGAATGTTGTTGAATTTTTTTTTTTTTTTTTTTTATAAAATGTTGTTGAGAATTTTGTTGTCTAGTTTTGACTCTTCATGAGCCGACACTTAGTGTAGACTCTTCTGATCATAAACCGGATCTGTTAATCGAAATCACTACTCGTCTTGAGCTAGTTTCTTAAGTTTACCACACAAATAATTCAAATTTTCTAGAAAATGAAGCCTTTTCTGAATTAACTAGTTTTATACTGATCCCATTTACATAAGGCAAAGAGCTTCTTTGCTTATGACTTGTAGACATCTGAAGTTCAAGACAACGTCTCATATGTTATTCAAAGTGTTAGTTGCTTCTTTCTTTGGATAATGAAAACAGTATCAGATGATCAGATAAGACTTTGTTTATTTATTTTGCTTTGACTAACATTTCTTTAATTTATCATTGAATCATCTGATTATTTTTCTAAAGATAGAAACCCATCAAATCTTGTAAAGGGGTTTTTATTAGAGTTAAATAGCCATTCTAAAGTTCAAAAAAAAAAAAAAATAGCCATTCTATTGACACTTTTCTCTTACTTGAGCAATACTATCCTTTGCTTGTGTTGGAGGGTCACACACCAATAAACTCCCAACCAGAGGAAGAAAGTGACATTCCAACAAGAAGTGTGTTTTCCTTCTCTTTGTCGACAAATAGTTAGTAGTCTTTCTTTTTGTTATTAAATATTTAGTTGTTTTAGCCATTAATGTCTCATTTCCACAAAAGTTATTTTCACCTCATATACTTACATTAAAAGTAGCAAGAATCTCTGATTGATTCGACATAGATTCCTTTTATCAAGAACCAGGTTCATATCTAAACTCAATCATCCACTGTTTCTTCTGACTGAGGAATCTATGTTAAATCAATCCAATAATAATTTCAGTAATGGATATAATAGTTCTAGGAACTAGTAATGTTTCTATGTGAACTTCATGATCAGAGCAGCTTTAGCAAAAAAACATGATCTTCATGGTAGATGATGACACATGCAACAACTGCCTCTAATGAACTTGAAACTTCCCCAGACACAGTCTTTGTTGATCTTCATGTATTAACCAAATGAGTTCAAAATATTGAACTCTGTTTCAGCAACTGTAATGGAGAAGCTCAAGCCTTTCAACTCTTTTATTTACTGATAACTGCCAAATCATTACACTTCTTCAAATAAAATAATGTCCTTTTTTTTCTTTATGACATTTGATTCATATTGCTAAATGAACCTCTTCTGATACAATTTTGCTATATAGATCATATTATTGATGCATGAAATTCTTCGTTTTCAAAGAGTTAACAAAGTTGTCTAATGAGCTGCATGAGGAACCTCCACTTCTAACAGAGGCTTCCAGCTTCTCTTTCAAATCAACAACACTCTTCCTCATCTCTGCTCCTTCTTCATCCACAAGCAACCTCTTCACAGCTCTCTCCACAGCTTCTTTCTCCAGCTCTCCCTCCAACTGAACCCCATTTCTCCAAGCTCTTTCCAAGTACCTCGCATTCACTTTCTGATCCCCAGTAAAAGGCCTACATATCATCGGAATACCTTCTCCAATGCTCTCTAGTGTTGAGTTCCATCCACAGTGACTCCAAAACCCTCCCACTGCAGGATGTCTGAGAACTTCCATCTGCGGCGCCCATTTCACAATGTAACCTCTCTCTGAAACCAACTTGCTGAACTCCTCCGGTAAGGACTCTGTCCACTCCGAGGAAGGAATGGAACCGGGTCTGATCACCCACAAGAAAGGTTGGTTGCTATTACTCAACCCCCAAGCCATCTCCACGGCGTCTTTGGTTTCCATTAGAGCTAAGCTTCCCAAGCTTATGTACATAACTGATCTTGGCTTCTGCATGTTCAACCACTCGATGCAGCTTCTGTCCTCTTCAAGCAGACTAGATGGTGCAGAAGCTGCGATGTGAAGCGGACCAATGGGATATACCGGAACTTGTAGTTCTTGTTGCAACCGCGCCAAAGACGAGCTCTCTAGACAGCTGGCTGAGTTGATGATGACAGCGGAAGCTGTTCCAGTGTTGACGGTTTTACTGTAAACCCTGAGCATACTCTCTATTGGCCCAAATGCTGAAGTTGGTAGATCCTTGTACCTTAGAGGATGCAACCCTGGAAACAACTTGTCTTGCATTTCAACATCTGCATAGTACACAAAACCAAACAGCATTTAGACTGGTCTTAATGGATTTTAATACGAAGGTAAAAAGTAGGCCTGTGGTTTTGGTTTTCTTCGGTTCGTATATTTTCGGTTTTGGTTAATTCGGTTAGGCCATAATCCCACCAAAATCCCACCAAAATGAACCAAAAATAAAATCTATTCCGTTTTCGGTTAATTTGGTTTCATATATTGTTCCAAAAACAACCGATTTTGGGATTTAGATTTCGGTATAATTATTAAAAATATAGGATAGTTTTGGTTAATTCGGTTAGCTTTTGTTTTTATTTATTACCTTTTTCTGAAAATTGCAAACCGAACCAAAGACCGAACTAAACCAAACTCAAAACTATAACCAACGGAAAGCTAAAAATTTCGGTTCGGTTCGGTCCGGTTCTGCTGGTCCAGTTTGGACAAAATTCGCAGGCCAGTACTAAAAAGGTTAAGAATCTTGGTTACCTTTCATGTCGATCAAGAACTTCTCTACATTGACTTTGGCTAAAACAGAGCGGCAGAGAAAGGCAGTAGCACTTGTAGTACTGAAGACAACACTAGGAAGTTGAAACTCCATAGCTGCAGCTTTCGAGAAATGCATGTACTCATCATAGACAACACAAACAACCTCATCATGGTCACCTTGTTCCTTCAGCAGTTGACCTAAACATTGCTTAAAAGTCGCCTCACAGATTTGATTGAGCTTCATCATAAACTGGAGTGGACCGAGGTTTTTGAGATCAGACTCGGTTAAACTACCTGGGATGGTGAGAAAGTGAAAATCAGAGAAGTCTTTGGAAGAGGTAACTCGGTTATACTGTGTCTGAACAACAGTGATGGAGAAGTCTTTGGAGTGGAGGGCTTTTCCGAGTTGCATAATAGGAGTGACATGACCTTGTGCTGGAACTGGAACTAAAACAATCCTTCTCTTCACTCGCTTTTCTTCCTCCATTCTTTCACCTTGATCTGGTCTGAATCTGATATATAGGTCGAGAGACATTCGCAGTTCCTCTGGTCTGAAGATTTTATTTCTTTATTCATAACTAGAAAGAAATCGAAGGCTTTAAATTTTTTCCTTAATTGTAACTGTAAGGAAGAACCAGGACCAGGACCAGCACATTGCACAAACACGTGGCCCGTGGCTGGACTTTCAGTTAAACGTTTACTTTGTCTTTTTTATAATAAGTCTATATACGAAAATAATAGCTAACAAACTTTCCCAACTACCAGCATTGGCGTACAAACTGAACAGAAGCAATCACCATTCCCTGATCAGTTCTCCGGTTCGAAGCTCTGCTGCAATCCTCTCATTCTCTACCTCTCCAAACTTCGAATACATATCAACAAGCGAGCTAACTATAAAAGCATCAGACTCAAACGAACACTTGAGCACCATCCAATGTATCATCTTCCTAATCCGTGACCAAGCAGATTACGACCGGCTTTAAGAAGGATAGGAACGATGAAAGCATCAAAATTTACACCTTCTCCATTCATTTCTCTAAAGATATCAAAGGATTTCTGGTAAATGCCCACTAACATCTCTCTTGAGCATTCCATCGAACACCTTCTTAGCATCTGTAACTTCCCCCACATTTCACGCATAACGCAACAAACTTAGCTGCAACTCGCGTCAAGCTTGAAAACCCAGATGTCACCAGAAGATCATAGAAGCTTTCTTCCTCGGCAAAGAAGCAATATGTTCATGGGTGAAGTCGTGAAGATCAAAGCTTCGAACTTTTTATCAAACAAACAAGAAGAGAGTTAGAGGTTAGGTTAGTTAGACAAGAACGGTACGGTTATTATTAAACCGGAAACCAGAAAGGTCGGTTAAGAGAAACCCGAATTCGATTATCCAAAAAGGAAGACATTCGATCCATTGAGACAGGAGGAAACTATGTTCGCAACATCTTGTGTTCCGTCTCCAACACCACAAAGCTTCTTCCTTTCGCCTCATCTTCCTCAAATTCAATTCCTTTATCCGATAAAATTTCTGGGTTTTCCTGTAACGAATCGGTGCAACGTCGGCGGTTCGTTCTATAACCGACGGAGATGTGATGAAAGACGAAGGAGGAATCGAATCATAGTACCTCGAGCTAGAGCGTCCTCTCCTTACGAGGTTCTTGGTGTGTCTCCATCAGCGACTCCTCAAGATATAAAGAGGGCTTACCGCAAACTTGCTCTCAAGTATCACCCTGATGTTAACAAAGAGGTTACTTTTCGAATTTGGAACTATGTATGATGCTTTATATGTTATGTGTGCATCTCTGAGTATTGAGTCTTGCGTTGGTGTTACAGGCGAATGCGCAGGAGAAGTTTCTGAGGATAAAACATGCGTACACCACATTGATTAACTCTGAGTCACGGCGTAAGTACGGTTCAGATACTCGTGCTTCTGGTTACTCCTCTACTGGTCAAACAAGCCGGAAAAGCAACAGTCAAGTCGAGGAAGATTTCTATGGACTTGGTAAATCTCTGAATACACCATTAAGTTGTAATGAAATGTGGTTGTTTTTAAGGGTCCTGCTTTGTAAAGTGGGACACTTTTTATGCGTACCATAGTGCTAAACTATGGCTTGATTCATTTTGCAATTTAGCCAAGAGCAGTAGTTGTTTGGTCATGGTTTTAAGCACAAATGCTAAATAGGGTTTGTGAAAATGTGCTAGTGATTGAAAATTTAATGTGAATTAGTGACACCCGTTAATGGCTATGGTTAGAAGTCATGTTCTCTCTCATGTGTTTTGGATGAGGGGGAGTTAGGTTGATCGAGGTCAGTGTGATCTTATGCACAACACACTTTATAATGCAGGTGAATTCGTGAAGGATGTTCAAATAACAATAGGTAGACGCAACCTGTTTGAAACCTATTTTCTTTCTGTCTTTAGATTGTTTTTCTTTTTTTGCACGTCTAGAGTATTGATGCACATGTCATCGTATAACTGTAGTAAATTGCACATAGAAGCTCACTTTTTGTGGTATTGACAGGGGATTTCTTTAAAGATCTTCAAGAAGAGTTCAAGAACTGGGAAGCTAGCGCTTCTTCACAAGGGAAACCCAAAAGTCTTTGGGAGGAACTAGCGGTAAGCCCAATAATATAAATCTGCAGTTACAATTTTTGTGTCTGTTAAAGCTTGGATCTCCACTTTTTATAATGGTTTTAGTTTCTTCAGTAAACCTTGTTACTAAGAGCACAGATTCATAGGAGAAACAGATTATTATAGCAACCTGGTTCCGTATGATTTGGTTTAGTTCTCTCAGTATGGTAATGTGCTATAGACTCATGTTTCCTTATCATTTTTTATCCTCAGGAAATTGGGGAAGAGTTTGTGGAGTTTCTTGAGAAAGAACTTAACATAAGCGATGAAGACAATGATGGATCAAGCAAAAGTGGAGAAAGATTTGATTTTAAAGAAAGCTCCTCAACGGGGAAATCGCCAGGGGATAATAGTAATAGCACGGAGAACAGTATAGAAGAGAATATTGATGAGATTGAAGCAACGCTAGCTCAGTTGAAAAAAGATCTTGGCTTGCAATAATAATAATAATAGTCCCAAAAGTTGCAGTGAAATGTTCTCTTTTTTTAGCTGGTTTAGATATTTTGATGTTTCTTTCTTTCAAGCCATGAAAGATTTTGTCTCTACAGGTGTTAAGAACGTGTATATGTTATAGAATTTTGTTTCATGAAAGCAAATTATGTTTCATATAGATGAGATCATGATCTACATAAATTTTAATTCCATAGTAATTTCTTTCAAAAAAAAAGAAGGTAAAATGATTAGATTGGCTGGTAGGGGCAAGTACCACAAGGTGCAATCTCACACCATTGTACTCGGAACTTGAAGCACTCATTTGAATTGTGGAATGCTTGATTTTTCAACAAATCATAGTAATCTTCGAAGATTACTATGATTCGGTGAAGATGGTTTTTAAACCAAAAGAATGACATGCGTTTGCAATACCAATATACATGGAAGAGTACACAAGAATAGATTCATCACATTTGTGATCATACATGTGACTCAAAACTCAAAATATAAAGGCAGACTGATAGACTTCTATTATATTGGGTCTGATGTGGCAAGTGACGATCCTGACGTGTTTAATGAGGAAGAGTCAGGAGAGACTTGGTTTGGTGCAGAAGGTTTGCTGTTACGAGCTTGAAGAAAGAAGTCGAAGTATAAGGACGAGCCGAGATGAAGAGAAGAGTTCATGCTTTGATGCTGTATGTAGATTGATGCCATGAGTCATCTTAACCCGATTGCCATGAGATCGGTGACGAAGGTGAAGCTCGCCATGAGAGTCTAGCCGGAGTCAGCTCAAAGCTATTCATTTATCATCTTTGTAATCACGTTTCTATTCAATAAAGGAGTTAGGGATTTGTAAACTCTATCACAGACATACTTGCTTCGACGATGCTCAATGCGTTACAACATATCGGTTTTGCCGCATCCGTGGCTGTGGAAGAGGATAATACGGCCCCACCAGGAGAAACCATGATCATCGAGAAGGATGAACAAGTCGAAGCCATGTATATAGAAGAAGAAGAAGATTGGATAGAAGATCTCATGGAATATACGCGTCAAAGGGATTAGAAGCTGTTCTCACCATGATCATTGATTCCAAGGATCAAAAACCACCACCACCAACATCCGCTCGTCTTGGAGACATATCTATACTGACAGAATTGGATGAAGAGTGGACCCAAGAGTTGACACGTGATGAAGACCAAGCTTACAATGTGCAACAGTTGATGGATCAAGATTATATTAGTTGACTTCTTCTCTACTTTATGACAAGCTTAATATCATCTTTGATGGAGAGACACAAACTGAAGAAGATCCACGAATTAATTGTAGTTAGTAGTGTTCGTTAGTAGTTTCTAATTATGTACTTAAGTTTTTCATCAAACAGTTATCAAATCAATTCTGCGTTCTTGTTCCTTTGTTTTTTTTCTTCCCTGTCCTGAAAGAAAATGGTCTGAAAATCAATTTCCTACAAACACAAATTACCAAACAGTGTATTCAATCAGCCATAACAATGTTGGTTCAAGCAACAGGATAAGAGAATCTTGACCAAGATGTGCCAAAGGGTTCATAGATATTGAGTTGCTTGGAACATAAGCTTAACGGAACACACTAAATAATAATCTATGAGGTCAACTTAAAGTTTATAAGACCTCGAAGATTTCACAGAGTCAAGATTAAGTGTAACGGCTTAATTGTCTCGATAATTTAAAAGATCATTATATGTCAGCTGAAAATTTCAAACCAACCATGAAAAAATGCAGAGGATGGTTAGTGTTTTAGATTCTGTGAAATCCTAAATCCATTTAAGGATTCAAATTGAGATCCATGTAACTATAGTAGTATGATCAAACACTTTAAATAACATTCATGTATACTCACTCATGTACCATCTATATAGCCAAAAGGGCTCAAGTAACAGATGTAGAGAGAAAGCAAAATGTTGATTAATGTTAAACGGTAGTCAAGACATTATTAAATTTATATTTTCATTTCATAAAAAAATCTGTTCTAACCAACGTTGAGTTGGCCTAGTGGTAAAGGGGTTATGGTTGCAACTACCGCCGTCCAGATTCAATTCACGGTGGGAAAGATTATTTACAATGCTTGAGTTCCCGGCAAAGAAGTGAAACCACCTACGTCATGAATTACTATTTAGTGGCAACTTCAATATAACATAAATTTTAAGAAATGTGAACGAACTGGAGGACTTAACATGATTCAGCTAAAAGATGCCCATAAATCACATGCTTTTTCTAATTCAAGTCCCGAAATCGTATAAGATAATATTAAAACAGGAAAGAAAAAATCTGACTTAGATAGTTATAAGAGCATGATTAACCCAGGATTCTTAGGATAAAGTTCTTAGCGGAAGTTAAGAAACTGTTTCTTAACTTTTAACTAAAAAAACTAAGAACTAGTTCTTAAATAAGGATTTTAAGAACCGGTTCTTAATTTTTTTAGTTAAAAGTTAAAGAAACATTTCTTAATTTCCGCTAAGAACCCCACCCTAAGAACCCCAAATAATCATGGCCAATAATCATGGTCTAACCATGATTAACCCAGGGTTCTTAGGGTGAGGTTCTTAGCGGAATATAAGAACCTGTTTCTTAACTTTTAACTACAAAAGCTAAGAACCGGCTCTTAAATAAGAGTTTTAAGAGCCGGTTCTTAGCTTTTGTAGCTAAAAGTTAAGAGACGAGTTCTTATATTTCGCTAAAAACTCCACCCTGAGAACCCCCAATAATCATGCTTATGATCGATTGATCGAAAGAGCAAGACAGTATGGCCTGTCTTGTTGCAAAAACTACGAATACTTGGTGCAAAATTAATACAATTACGTAAAATACGTAAAGACCAAGACATTACGTATTAACTATATAACCTAACCTAATCACAATACTAAAAAGGACATATAATGAGCAATTAGGCTATCCACATCAGCAAATATAATCAACCAATTAGAACATTTCGTTTTTTTTTTACTTAAATTTACGTTTGGGATTTATGTGTTTGTGTTTGGGCATTGTTTTCTCTTAACCTAAAAACCTAAAACTAATACCCCGACCTAGATTACACGGAGATGCCGAGGCTTTTCTCCTCCTGCCACTTCGTCTTCTCTCTTCTCCTCTACCACTTCGTTTTCTCCCCGTGAAACCAATTCGAGTCGGTTTTCTTCAAGAGTGAAGGTAAAATTTTCTTCAAGAGCTTTTGCTTAGGGTTTCAATCGAATCACTTCAACTTTTTTATCTCTTGGGTTTCAATCGAATCACACTCATTGATCTCTGATTCATTAGGAAGCTGATTGAGGATATAGATGAGTACGACGGTGACAACCCTCTCTTCCCATGGATAAAGTGAGTTCATTTTTTATCTATTCTTGATTATAAAAAGTCTTCTTGATCTTGAGATTTGAGGTTTCTCTCCAGATGTGTTAAATGGGTGCATAAGGCGTTTCCTCCGGGTGGAGAGTGCTCGGGCCTGTTGGTGATATACGAGCAGTGCGTGAGAAGTTCTGGCACTCGGACCGGTACAAGGATGATCTTTGTTACCTCAAAGTCTGGTTGGAAAATGTAATGTTTTTTTAGCTCTTCCTTGAATGATCTTCTTTTGTATTGGAAGTGTAGTTACTAGAGGGAAGTGGTTTATCCTTTTGAAGGCGGAGCATTGCGCTGATTTGTTTTAGGTCCTTGGATTTTGTCACGTGATTTGATTTATAAAGTGTGAAACTCTGTGCAGGAATGCAAAGCCTGTGGAGAAGTTGAATGATGCTTACAAGAAGTTTATGGTGAGAACTATGAGAAGCACCAAAACAGTTGATGATATAAGAAGTTTCTTCTGTAAGTTTATCTATGCTTAAGTTTTTTTTTCCACATGATGATGACTTACCGTCAAGAAGCTTTGGGACTGTATTGTCTAGGGGAGATAATAATAGTGAGACACAGTAATTAATTACTTTAGAAGTTTTATTAATATATTCTGTTAAGCTCTCTTACATGACAATGTGTTGTATAGATACAGGAAGGCAAGCTTTAGGACCACAAGCAAAGAGAACAAATCTGAATCACTAGCAGTTTCATCATTATGTATTTCTTGCTTTAAACATATATATAAACTTCATCAAAACTCTAAATTATTGAGCAACTCTCTCTCTGATTTTTGTAGCTCATCCAAGGCACCTTTGGCTGTGTACAAGGATACTACAACGGGGGATCAAACAGAGTCGGACAAGTCAAAACCATAGTTTGGTTCTTGGCTTATGCTTGGAGGCAGAGCAGAGAGGAACAAAGAAAACAATGCCTTACCTGGAAAATGGGCAGCATTCAAGCTCTTGCTTCTGCTCTAACTGCGAAAACTAAACTAAACTTATCTCTGTAAACTGTTCATTTACCTGCATATATGTATTTTCACAGGTTCCTCAGAAACCCATTGTGAGAACTGCTGCTTCCTCTTTTGAGGTTTTTGTCGATGAAGAAGAATGTACAGAGTAAGTTACACAATTTGTTTCTGTTTCCATAACAAGACATAGATGTTTCGTTATTAACTTTTGATTATGAAACAGCAGTGAGGGAGTAGAGAAAAGGAAGAAGATTGAAACCATCTCACCATCATCATCAAACGTTTTGCCACTTAATGATGGCCGTGAGATAAAGAAGTAAGCATAAAACCCTTCTTGATTCACCCAAACAATTATCACATCACTTGAGTATCTCACATTAATGTTTCCTTTATATAAACTGTAGAGAAACAGAGCTTACTTTAGATGTTCGTTCACTCATATTGAGTTTATTTTTCATTTGTAATTGTTTATATCTACTTCTTGAGCTGTCTTATGATGATCTTTGGGTCATGTTGTTGTTGTTCAGGTGCAACGCATCGTAGAGGATCCTTCTGTACTGGTGGCTACATACGAAGGGACGCATAACCACTTAGGTCCAACGCTTCTGAAGGGAATGTTACAAGACAAGTTGGATCAAGCACTGTGACTGTGACTTTGGATATGGTTTATGGTGGGCATAGATTAGCTGTGGAGAAGAATGAAAGCGGCTGCTATATCTGGGAGGTTGATGGAGCAGTCTAGAACATGAAGCTTTCATTGAATGTTTTTGTTTTGGTCTTCATCCACGGAAATTAGGATGGCATTTTGTACTCTTTCGAATTGTAGAGGTTACGTGAGAAAAAATGAAAACTTTAAGTGTATATAAATATTACATGAAAAATCATTAGCATTCAAGGAAATTTAAATGTCATTTGTTTTAAATGTTAGAAGAAAGTTGATTCAATTGGAACAATTAAGGGAAAATATTCATGAAAATATGGTATATGTATATTCACTTGGAACCAAGACATCCTTAATAAACATGCTTCATCAAACGTTTTGCCACTTAATGATGGCCGTGAGATAAAGAAGTAAACATAAAACCCTTCTTGATTCACCCAAACAATTATCACATGACTTGAGTATCTCACATTAATGTTTCCTTTATAAAAACTGTAGAGAAACAGAGCTTACTTTAGGTGTTCGTTCATTCACATTGAGTTTATTTTTCATTTGTAATCGTTTATCTCTACTTCTTGAGCTGTCTTATGATGATCTTTGGGTCATGTTGTTGTTGTTCAGGTGCAACGCATCGTAGAGGATCCTTCCATACTGGTGGCTACATATGAAGGGACGCATAACCACTTAGGTCCAACGCTTCTGAAGGGAATGTTACAAGACAAGTTGGATCAAGCACTGTGACTGTGACTTTGGATATGGTTTATGGTGGGCATAGATTAGCTGTGGAGAAGAATGAAAGCGGTTGCTATATCTGGGAGGTTGATGGAGCAGTCTAGAACATGAAGCTTTCATTGAATGTTTTTGTTTTGGTCTTCATCCATGGAAATTAGGATGGCATTTTCTTCTCTTTCGAATTGTAGAGGTTACGTGAGAAAAAATGAAAACTTTAAGTGTATATAAATATTACATGAAAAATCATTAGCATTCAAGGAAATTTAAATGTCATTTGTTTTAAATGTTAGAAGAAAGTTGATTCAATTGGAACAATTAAGGGAAAATATTCATGAAAATATGGTATATGTATGCTATGATATTCACTTGGAACCAAGAGATCCTTAATAAACATGCAACAATAGTTAGGGTGAAATTTGGTGTTATATAATCAAACTCTTTGAAAAAATTAATACCATAACATTCTGAAAAAATATTTTTATAATGGAAGCATCACAGTATTTTATATTTTAAATTAAATGGATATCTTTAATAAATTCAAAACAGTTTTTTCATCAAAAATCTAAAAAATAATAAATTTATATTCCTTATATTTTCTAATAAGAATTTAATTTATAAATAAATATAAACTCGGTGATAAACGTCTTCATCATCTACATCTATACGTATGCTAAATCATTATAATGTAAATATGAGTATAAAAATAATATATATAAATATAAAATAAACAAAAGAAATAATTGTATTCAATAACAAAAATACAATCAATATTATTCTATATATACTAATGTATAATAAAATTATTGTAAGGATTATATTTTATACGTTAACCAGTAATAATTATTTCAAAAAAAATCTATTCAATTATTCTAATAACATGGTTAGCGTTATTTTCATATATAATAATACATATAAGATTCTAACAAACATGTATATTTATATCCTTTCTCAAAAAGAAAACATGAATCTTACACTATTAAAAGGAGAATATGAAGCCTTCTTAAGCTGTCCACGTTAGCGAAAAAAATCGCAACCAATCATTTGTCCATGTCATCATGGATGTTAAGTTGTTGGACCACGAATCTGTGCTGCGTAATAGGCCCTTTAGCTTTAATGACCCATTTGTTTTGTCATCTTCTTACTCCAACCTAATTTTGTTACGACGTATATAGAATACATTCCAGAACTCACTGTCTTCCTATCTCTTCCGTATAACGCCTGCGACAGCTATAATGACGAATTAAAGCTACTTAATTACTCTTCCAGATAAATCAACGTCTAACTCTCCACATCTCTCCTCTTACTCAATCATAACGATGCTTCCTCGAGCAAAAAATCTATTGCTCAGATCCTCAAATCCATTCCTAGCTTTATGGCAAATCAAACGGCAGTCACCACCACCCAAATTCATTCTCCACTTTTCTTCAGTAAGGTTTCATCAGGACCTGGAGATTCCCAGTTGCTTTTTAAGCTAATCTATTTATGGAAAGCTCGCAATAATTCCAAAGGAGACATCCTTCTCGGCCTTGAGATGCCAATGATTGATGAAGAGGTACGTGTCCATATTTCAATATTATGCTTCCGATTTCATACACGTCTCTGATTTTTTCTAACAGAGAGAGAATATGTTAACAAGATTCTATCCTGAAACTCAACACCTAAGAATTTTTAACGTTAGGAGATAATTTTTAAGATTAGTTAAATAAGTGACCATCTCTGAATATGTTAATGATTCTCAATATCCTTTTATGTAGTAACTAAATACAGAATTGTTCATATTGAAATCTACTACATATTTCACATTTTTATAACAAATAATTATTTACAAAATAATAAATACCAAAAAGTTTAATATTGAAAATATATTATGGCTTCAAAACTTATAGAATTGTTGAATCATTTTATTGGTTATCAAAATTTACAGATTTAAGTATTCAAAATTATTACTCATTTATAAAATTATATATTTATATGAAATAAAAGTTATCTACCTATACTTCAAAAAATAATTAAAAATCAATCAGACGATATATAAGAAAATATATAATATACATAAGATGATAGAATTTTTTTATTTTATTAAATGTAGAGTATTTAAAATTTTAAGAAAGATTTAAACATGGTTACGAAAAGATTAATAGAGACATTTAATATGTTAACATAAATTAATGATATTTCAAACAAAAAAAATATCAAAACAAATAAATGATATAATATTAAAAAAAACTTAATTTTTTTTTAAAAAATCTAAGGTTTAATGTTTAATGCTTAATGTTTTATCTATTCTATTGAAACTGAAATACGAAACAATACTTACCTATTATAAGTGATTTTTTTACATCTTATTCATTTCTTTTTCTAATTAATTCATCTTCATTTGTTTCAGAAATACAAAACAAAACTTACATTTTTTTTGAAACACACAAAACAAAACTTACATATTTTTAATTTTTTATTATATTTTTACATTGTTTTTCTACTTTTTCAAACTACTTCATTAATTACATTAACCATAATAATTCGACGTCATTTATTTTATGTGTTAACCATAATAATTTCACATGTTTGAATGGGCATTTTCGTATATAGATCGGTTTTTGGGTATTATGGTTTTTTGGATTTTAAA
>NC_027749.1:7813064-7819513 GCF_000695525.1 Brassica oleracea var. oleracea | reverse complement strand
TCAGGACGTGTCTGAGTCGAATTCTTCCAGATTCGGGTAGATTCGTAAGAACCTTAAAATATCCAAATAACATATATTTATATACTTAAAATTGTCACTAAACAATTTATAAAAACATAAAAATCAATTACGCGCGGACGCACGGATCAAGCTCAAGTATTCATAATGATGAATTATAATCACCCAGCGACGTTGCCATGCATATATATATATATTTATTTACTTAATTTCCTGCCTATAAATAGTTAAATACGCATCATCACTCCACATATCTCAACACTTTCTCATCATCCAACCACACAACAAAAACCGTTACTAACTCCGTTGAGTTAACGTATATACTGGCGAACAGCGCCGATCCCTTTCCGATAGTGACAGCCGCCGCAAGAGCATCCGTCCAACAAGAATCTCCGGTGGTTCCTCCTCCTCCAAGATTCATCCCACCTAGAAGAGTCGTCAGTCTTACTGAAGAGAATCGATTTTTAATCAACTCATTTCGCTCTGCCACCTCTATACCTCAAGAAACGGACACGTGTATGCGATCGTTGCGCAACTTAATGACTAGACGGTGCGGGTCAGTTTAGAGAGGTGATCTCAGAGTTCGAAGCAGCAGATCTTCGGAAGATGGCCTGGTTTCTGACGTCAACTCCGGTTTCTTCTTGAACATCGCAAGAAACAAGAACGGCTCCCACCGCCTAAGGAAGCTTCTCGGGATATCAGATGACGTGGACACATTCTTCTTCGCCGCTTCTTCCGCGGCTTCCTCGACATCATGACCGACAAGGAGGCGTCATGCGTTGTTAGTCAAGGGGCTGCGCGTTTTCAACCAGGCGTGTGACCAACACGGAAGCTACATCGTGGAGAAGCTTTTGGATATATATGAAGGAGTCGATAGTTGTGGTGGAGGAAGAGATTTTGGAGTGCGAATTAGGTTAGTGAGACTGGCCAGGGGTACGTATGGGAATTTCGTGGTGTACAAGGCACCGAGAGTTACGCAGGCGGTGATTATGACTAGGGATGATCTGTTTTGGGGTTTGGTGAATAAGCTCAGGCCTTTTCTTCATATATATCTCTTCGGTGAGTCGTCTTATACCATTGCAGCATTCTTGAACTCGATTCATTAGCTTTGTCTCAAAGTAGTTAATGCTAGGTTCTACGACATATGCTGAAAGTTCTTAGGTTTTATGGTTTCTTAACTAAACTTTTGTAATGAGATTTGTCACTCATTGAAGTCGAAGTCGTGATTTTGATTGGGTGTTGATCGATACTCTCATGTGTGTCCTTGATACCCTTACTTTTGGAGCCAGCCGATACAAGTTTTAAGAATTACAAGTTGGCTCATAGTTTTCAGTATTTGCAAAGAAACTCTTGCAAATTTTAGACGTATATTATGTTTTTAACCCACTGTTTAGGCTGCATTTTATTTTCATTAGAGAAATTTGGAGAGAAGATCAGTAAACACCTTCAGAGAGATCTATTAGAGCTGGAGTATTTCTTTCTCTAGCTATTTTATACAGTTATTCTGTCTATGATTTATGTTTATGTGATTATATATGATCAGTAAACCACTTGTTAGATTAATTAGAAATTTCATAAGCTTAACGTCAAATTGATAATCATTGATGCTAGGGTTATTCATAGATTTCTACATCATGATGGCATGTAATATAGGATTTAGGGTAATTAACTAAAAGTCTAGAATCTAGGGTCATAGGACAATTGGGAAACACGAGAGTATAATCGATTAACTGAACTCGAATCTTGTTGGACTAGAAATTCATTCGCAATGAGAGTTGGTATAGGATTTTTGTTGAACAGTATCAAATTGGATTTAATGCTTGCTTCAATCATCTTATTCGCAACGAGAGTTGGTTTTAGATTTGAGTTAAGCATCTTATAGTTTATCGCAACGAAAGTTGGACGACTTACTGTCTACATTCGAGTTCTGGAATTGAGTATAATAAACCTTGGCCCATGGCTTTCTCCCTATATCTCACAAAACAAATTATCCTATTGTTTTTTTACTGTTTTGATAACTCTGACTTAGCTTAACTAAACCCTGATAGTCTATAGTGTGATCCTCAGTCCATGTAGATTCGATCCTCAAGTATTATGATGACACTATTATTTGAGAGAGTTCCTTGAGGTTAATTTGAGCATATCAACACACCAACATATGAAATAGATCATGTTACCAAGAAGAGAGTAAGTGATGCGAATAGACCCTGTTGGTATTACCCTTGCATAAATTTTTGACAATCTTAGATTTGGTTTCTTTAGTTTATAGTGGTCAATATTAATTTGCAAGTTTAATTTATTTGATCTGATCTTATGGAATTACCTTACTTTTCGACTCCGGATGCTCATCTGGCCATAAGTTTAGTTGGTCAATATTCGTGTGTCTGTATTTGGCCTATTGCCTTATTTATCACACAAAAAATATTATAATACTATTGGGTCATTGAGTCTTTAGATCTAAAAACGAATCATCTCATTATTTTTATGTTAGTTCTTGCTATGTGTTTTGGTTTTAAAGAAAGTTATGGATGCGCTCCAAACACTTTACAATTCAGAAACCGCCTTGGAGCTGGTCATACACTCATTGTCAAGTGCAGGTCCAACAGACGCATAAGCCAAGGTGCCAATTATGTATCACCCAATAGCATATACAGCTTTCCGGTTAAGGAGAAAGGATCAAATAGAATAGTATGGACATGTGAATTAAATGATGCAAAGAGTAAGACTTTTCTTACAATATGGAGAGCGTATAGAGGAGCCGCCCGAGCTCGATGTGGTCAGATTTGCGAATATATTGTTGAACTTAAAAGGTGTTTCCTTAGTGAGAAATAATAACCCGGCTAAAGAATTCTTTACTTGGACTAAATAGTATATTTCCTTTTTTTCTAATAAGACTAGTATTTATGAAGCTGGATTTTTTCCGTGCCTTGTACATTATGTCATTTACTTTTTAATTTTGGAGTTATGATATAAATAAGAATAATAAAGTATGTATCAATCTGCTAAATTATAATAATTATAAAGTATGAGTTTATTTGAAATCAATATTGTATCAATGTTTTAAATTATGTTGAAGACAAAGATAAAATTCACAAACACGAAAATAGAATAAAAACAGTTGGGATTTAATCTTTGCAAATTCCCATAATAATCAACATGATAATAACACCACAAAATCACCATAAAGAAGAAAAATCCATGAGTAATATAATAAAACCAAACATATCATCACAAATAAAACCATGCGAGTGATATGCAAGTGATGCAAAACGACAGGGCATTACGAACAAAGCCAACTTTACATAAAACAAACGAAGCTCAAAAAGTCTTGGCACAAAAATGAAAATTACCCTCACCATTGCCAAACGAAGCTCAAAAAATCTTACCTCACCATTGCCAAAAAATATACACCAACGACCTCGCCATGCATATATATATATATTTACTTTCCCTTTAAAAAGCATCAACACTCCACGGATCTCAACACTTTCTCATTCTCTACAATCACACAACAAAAACCCTTACTAACTCCGCAGAGTTAACCTATATATATACTGGCGAACGGCGCCGATCCCTTTCCGATGACGACACCGCCCCGTTCAGCCGACGCAAGAGCATCCGTCGAACAAGAGTCTCCGGTGGTTCCTCCCCCTCCTCCAAGATTCATCCCACCAAGAAGATTCGTCAATCTTACCGAAGAGAATCGATCTTTAATCAACTCACTTCGCTCTGCAACCTCTACACTTCAAGAAACGGACACGTGCATGCGATCGTTGCGCAACTTAATGACTAGCGAAGAAGACGGTGGTGCGGCTCAGTTTAGAGAGGTGATCTTAGAGTTAGACGCAGCCGGTCTTCGGAGGATGGCCTGGTTCCTGACGTCACACTCCGGTTACTTCTTGACCATCGCAAGAAACAAGAACGGCTCCTACCGCCTACAGAAGCTCCTCGGGAAATCAAACGACGTGGACACCTTATTCTTCGCCGCTTTCTTCCGCAGCTTCCTCGACATCATGACCGACAAGGAGGCGTCCTTCGTTGTCGTCCAAGGGCTGCGAGTTTTCAGCAACGTGATGAAGGAGGCATTGTTCCCACACATTATCGAGCACGCGGTTGATCTGGCGTGTGACCAACACGGCTGCGTCGCGCTAAACCGTTGCATAACCGTGTTGGACGATCCTTACTGCAGAATCTTTTTCTTGTACGCGGTCGTGGTCAACGCCCTCCCCTTCAGCTACCATGCTTATGGGAACTTCGTGGTACAACACGTGCTTGACCTAAATGACTTGCAATGCACGCGTAACATTGCGGTTAACCTCCGTGGCCATTGCGTTGAGCTTTCGTTCGAGAGGTATGGAAGCTATATCATGGAGAAGCTTTTGGATACGAAGGAGTCGATGGTTGTGGTGGTGGAAGAGCTTTTGAAGTGTGAAGGAGATAGGTTGGTGAGACTGGCGAGGGGTACGTATGGGAACTTCGTGGTGTACAAGGCACTGAGAGTCACGCAGGCGGAGATTGTGACTTGGGGTGATCTGTTTTGGGGCTTGGTGAATAAGCTCAAGCCTATTCGTGATCTCTTGGGTGCGTCTTACTCTTACACCATTGCAACATTATTGGACTCGATTGATTAGGTTTGTCTCGAACTAGTTAATGCTAGGTTCTATTGCTACGAGATATGCTGAAAGCTCTGAGGTTTTATGGTTTATTAACTAAACTCTTGTAATGAGATATTTGGTGTGTGTACTGAAATCTATTGTTTAACCAAACCAAGTTTTCAATTCAATAACAGACGGCACAAATTTTAAAGTAAATGAGGAACCAAAAAGCTTGTTGGTGAATTCAATCATTCACAAATGTAAGGCTTATTTAAAGGCTTGTTTCAAGAGTTGCAAAAAGAATATTTGAAAGGAAAAGAGAAAAGTCCCTCTTTTGATGTTATTGGAATAGGTCTGAAAGCGGAAGCACTGGCGCAATAGTTTTCAATAAACACAAGCGATCACCTGAAATTCAAAGCAAATTAACATGAACAAGTGAAGAGAATTAATTGTTAGTGCCAAACACATATGGTGAAGGTGAGACTGATCAAGCACATATAGTGAATCTACATGAAGTGTATAATAGAGAATCAAATTGGCTCAATAAACAGAGAAATCAAACATTTAGGCATTGAGATTTGAGGAAAAAATGCTAATTAAGACATTAAGCTGAGAGAGTCACTTCACAGGCCAAATCGATTGATGAGGATTACAATATCAAAAGCAATTAACAGAGAAAATCAAATAACGTTCAGTTTCTAAATCATTTCCCAAATCGTAAATGAACATTGAAATGATTGATTCGAAAGAGTAAGAAGAGCATTACCGCCTGTGTTGTTGGACGAACTTGGAGTTCTTGGCGTCTTCCTCTGCAAATCAATCAAAGAATTAGGGTTTCCACATCAATCGATCCACGAGACACACAAATACAATAACAAAATCTCGGATACATCCGATCTGATTCCACACAATATACGGATTGATTCTGTGAATTCAGAAGAAGATCGGCCAGATCTGAAAAAGACTTACCAGTGAATCCAGCGGTGAGCTTGGTGATGAGGACGCCGGTTACGGCGAATCCGGTGAGGAACGGCCAGCAACGTTTCCATTCCCTCTTGAAGAACACTGGCCATGGATCGAACAACCTCATTTCTCCTCTCTAAAACTTCGTCTCCTGTTGGCTGCTTCGAATAGACGATCGATGAAAGTGACGAGTGAATTTTGATAGATGACTTATATTGGATCCAAATTCGTTATGGATCAAATATTTTTAATGGGCCATACAAAACCGGCCCAGTAAAAGTAGTTATTTATAAAATATACTTAGACCGGATATGAATTTTTAGTTTTTAATTATTTATTTTATTAAATGATGTATTTTTAATATTCGTTCATATTAAATTCATTAAATAAATATTTTTTTTTGCATCTTAAACTATCTATTTTTTACGAATGTGTGATATCATATAAAATATATAAAAAAATGAGTATAGAGTTAATTAGATAACTTTAAAAACAGAAAATTTTCTTTCGTGTGCGATATCATATAAATAATGATCCGCCCAGTTAACAAAAATCATGATTATTTTATGTGTAATTTTTTTTTATTTTGACCATTTCTTTTAAACTATATTAAATTTTACATATTTTAATTAGAATATTTTTAATATCCTTACCTTTTTATTTTGAAATACAACTCAATATTTTTGTAACAATTATTACAAAATATTTAAAAAATATTTTTAGAATTTTTTTGAAAAATATGAAAACTAAATTTTAAATTAAAATTATCCTAAATGATAAGTTTTGATGTAAACGAAAACTCAAATTATGTCAAAAATAATTATATTCAATGATAATAACAATTTAAATTGATTATTTTTAAAAAAATACATT
>NC_027749.1:7812709-7812972 GCF_000695525.1 Brassica oleracea var. oleracea | reverse complement strand
AATGTCATTTAATCAACTGAAAATAATATCCGTACAATTGTGTGAGTCAAATTCTAGTTTTATTGATGCATGTTATATATTAATTAGTGCTGGATGTTTTAGGTAACATTTTAATGATGCACGTTTTTAAAAATCTCCATTATTAAAATTATGCGGATAACTCATGAGTTTTTTTTGGTTGATTAAATGACATTATGTCCAAATTTATTTAAGGATATTTCATTAAGGTAACTGAAAAAGACAAACAATAAAATAGGAAGTTT
>NC_027749.1:7805414-7812553 GCF_000695525.1 Brassica oleracea var. oleracea | reverse complement strand
TTAAGATCCGTGCCTTGCGCGGAATCAACATTATATATAAAAATTATTTTATGTATTAAATATTTTTACATATTATGAAATAATAAATATATATTAAATAATTAAAAGTCAGTAACTATTAAATATATAATTAAATTGGTGCGAACATATAAATCAATTTTATTAATCCAAAAAATATTATTTTTATATTTGATAGGATATGTAATTAAATTTAAATGATACTAACATAGATAATATATTTTAGTATATTTTTATATTAATGTCTATTAAATGATGATTTCTACTCATATAGTTATTTTGATCATCTGTATCTTTCATAGAAAAAAAATTAATTACTGATAACAAAATTTTCATTGTGGGATTAATAGTTTTAATAATTTATAATTTAAAAAAAAAAGTTGTCAATGGGCGTTCAAAACTTTTATCAAAAAAATTGTTTAAAGGAAATTTTGAAACTAAAATATTGTATTTTATATGGTTTATAGTTTAATTTAAAACGACATAAATATTAATCTTAATAATTAATTAAATTAGACTTTTTACTTATATAATTTTTGTAATCATTGGTCTTTTGTCATAACAAAAATTTTAAACCATGGATCATAAAATTTGAATGTGAGACTTTTAACAATTTTAGTATTTTATAGCCGTTTGTAAAAATTCAAATATAACGTATACATATTTAGATTTTTATTATATGGTTATTGTGGTTGTTTAATTTATTTAATAGTTTAAAATTAAACTAATATGATAGAAGATACACTATTTTTTATCAAATCTTTATTATTCAAAATCATTAATTGCCATATATATTTTAGCCACATTAGGCAATTCCGTAAATTTTATTTAAGGAAATAATAAAGTACATGATGAATTTATTGTTAGTTTAATAAAAAATTTATTATATAATTAGATGGACCAACATATTTCTCTAATAAATCTAAGAATTATTCTATTGATGACATGTGACTACAAAAAGAAGTTGTAATGATTCTCAGATAATATACGGGGGATTGCTTTGAAATTGCGACTGCGTTTCAAGCACTACAATCGTTGATCGCCGGTGAAGAGGTTTCCATTGTCATTTCACCACCGGTGATATCCAACAACATGCATCATCCTTCTCACGAAATGGGATTTTTATGCCGTATTATACGGCTGAGCTTATCGCCGGGGATTATTCATCTTCGTCCTGTCCACGACATATTCTTCATGTTGACTGACCCACTTCTCTTTGGATATAATCAGCGTTGACAATTGTGACTGTGACTTTGCTGTTCTTTTAAATTTAAGACAGCAATGATCACTTGAAAAGTCAAATCCTTTGCTCTCATTTTTAAAGCGTTAAAGAGTAGTGGTGACTCTAAAAGCTGTGATTGACAGATTCTATCGAAACACACACAAGTTGCCTATTATCTGACCAGATAAATTGTGTAACAGGTGTTCTTGGGTTAAGTTAATTGTGAAGCTGTAATATAAAACACATTTGCTCACTCAGGACATCTTGCCATGTTGTCTTCCTTAGCCATTATATATATATGCTGTTTCTCTCAGTCTCATGGCATTGGTAATGTTTTAATATGGATAGTTTTCGTTGGCTTTTGTTGCTGCTGCTATTAGGAGCTTTTTCCATTGTTCGTCTTGTTCGAGCTCAAGATCAACAAGGTATCCACATCTTAATGGTTTATATGTATATACATCTACTTACTCTTATTGCTTCGAGTTTCAACTATGTATTAATTCTTACCAGGGTTCATCAGTTTGGATTGTGGGTTGCCCATAACTGAGCTGTCTCCTTATACTGAGCCATTTACCGAACTACGGTTCTCGTCTGATGCTACGTTCATCAAGACAGGTAAATCTGGTAAAATCCAGGCAAATCTGGTGGATGAGTACCTGAAGCCCTACACGAGCCTCAGATATTTTCCAGAAGAGAGAAGGAACTGTTATAGTCTGAGTGTTGACAAGAACAGAAAGTATTTAATCAGGGCTGGTTTCGTGTATGGGAATTACGATGGTCTTAACTCTAACCCGGAGTTTGATCTGCATCTAGGCCCTAATCTGTGGGCAACAATAGATTTCCACAATTTTGTGAATGGTACAATGGTTGAGATCATTCACACCACAACATCAAACTTGCTACAGGTTTGTCTTGTTAAGACAGGGACAACTACACCTCTGATCTCAGCCTTGGAGTTACGGCCATTGGACAATGATTCTTATTCCACAAAGTCGGATTCTCTGAGACTTTTCGCTCGAATATATCTCAACGAGACAGAAGGCTATCTACGGTAAGTCAAACTGCCAAGTATCAATATTCATATACATACTTAGCAGAGGCGGTTTGAGATTTTGGGGACTATAAACAATTTATTAAAGGTTTTCTATAAATATATTTCTTAAAAATTTGGGACTCTATTTCTATGTAAATTATTTCTTAAATTTTGAGGACTATAAGTCAATGTTTAACTTGGTTGTGCTCAGAACCGCTCATGATACTTATGTAGTCAATGGCTAATACAACGTGTTCCAAATAGGTACCCTGATGATGCTTATGATCGTAGATGGCTTAATTTCTTTTTGAAGAGTTGGTCACAGATTTCTACTACTCTGGAAGTGAGCAATGATAACGATTATGATCCACCTAAAAAGGCGCTTGCAGCGGCTGCTACGCCATCCAATGCTAGTGGGCCGTTGACAATCAGTTGGACACCCGCTAATCCTGGTGACCAGTATTACTTGTACAGCCACTTCGCTGAGATACAAGATTTACAGGACAATGATACTAGGGAGTTTGACTTGTTATGGAACGGAGTTGTTAGTACTGAAACTATCATTCCTTCAAAGTTAGAGATAAATACTCTCCTGGATACTCCTCCGGAGACTTGCGGAGACGAGAGATGCAGGTACCAGCTAATAAAAACCTCAAGATCAACTCTTCCTCCTCTACTTAACGCTCTTGAGATCTACACGGTTATCAAGTTTCCACAATCGGAGACAAATGAAAATGACGGTATGTTACTTATTTTGATCACTTTTATGCAGATAACATATTTCTTTGTCTTGATGCTACATGGATTCAATTTCACACAAAAAAAAAAAATTGTTAGACGGTAATTGTGTGTTTTATAAGAGATTATTGATTAGGCAGGCAGACTTATATACCGATTTTTGAACGCCTAAATCAACTTAAAAAAAATTGGTTAACCAAAATCGTTTTGTTTAGATCTGATTTGCTGTCTAGGCCAACGCCTAACACCGCCTAAACCAGTTTTAGAACAGTGGTTTCACATCTTAAGTCTCACATACTTGAAACTTTACATCAGTGGTTGCTATCAAGAACATTGAAGGTGCCTATGAATTGAGCAGAATCACGTGGCAAGGAGATCCTTGCGTTCCTCAACAGTACGCATGGGATGGGTTGAACTGTAGTAACACCGAAAGTTCTACACCTCCAAGAATTACATCCTTGTAAGTCATAACATTACACACTCATCTATATGTTTAATTACCTTCATTATATGTTATTATTATGTTAATATAATCATGCTTTTAAATCTACAGAAACTTGTCTTCAGCCGGGTTAACTGGAACCATAGCAGCAGCTATTCAAAACCTTACAAAACTAGAAAAACTGTAAGTATGTGTCTAATGTTGATCCAAGGCAAAAATAGTGGTTTTATCATGGACGTAGACTAATTGACCTTTTACTTTAATTTGTAAATAAACTTTAGAGACTTGTCAAATAACAAATTGACTGGCGTGTTGCCTGAGTTTCTTGTCCAGATGAAGTCTTTGGTGAACATGTAAGCTGCTCAGCTTGTTTTCTATTACTTATTATTTGGGTCATGGGTCTTAATGCATGAAAATTGCTCTTCTTTAATAGAAATTTAAGCGGGAACGATCTTTATGGTCACATTCCTCAAGCTCTTCGAAGAAAGGGATTAGAGTTACTGTAAGAAACTTCCCAAATTCTTTTTGGTATTCCTCTGTTCGTAGGACTGTCCCTTTGTGAATTGATGCCTTGAACAACACTTTTTCTTTCAGAGTTGATGGAAACCCAAGGCTTTGTCTCTCTGGTTCATGCATAAAAGACTCCAACAAGAAACTTATAGTGATAGTTGTTGTATCAGTTGCTGCTTTGGTCATAAGCGTTGTTGTGTTGGTTCTTGTTTTAGTTCTCAAAAAGAAAAAGTCGTCGTCAGTGGAAGGTAATTTGTATGAGACTTCTCATGAAATCAACTAACTATAAAACCCAGTGATTAATCTTTCTTTCATTCCCTACCATTTCTTCTCTATAGCTCTACAGCTTCCACCGAGTACGCCAATGGTGAATGATGCATATGCGAATTCATCTGAACCATCAATCGAGATGAAAAAGAGAAGGTTTACTTATTCAGAGGTTATGAAAATGACCAATAATTTCCAAAGAGTTGTAGGGGAAGGCGGATTC
This sequence comes from Brassica oleracea var. oleracea, assembly GCF_000695525.1. NCBI lineage: Eukaryota > Viridiplantae > Streptophyta > Magnoliopsida > Brassicales > Brassicaceae > Brassica > Brassica oleracea. The sequence continues at coordinate 7,808,100 of NC_027749.1, read as the reverse complement.
GGTGTTGTGTCTCATGGTACACTAAATGGTTCCGAACAAGTAGCTGTTAAAATACTCTCTCAATCATCAAGTCAAGGCTATAAGCATTTTAAGGCAGAGGTATGCATAATCTTTAAAAAAAACTATATGATCAACTTAATTAGCTTGACAACCTTTATGTTATCTCTTGTTTCTCTTTCCCATGGGTGATTAGATCGATCTTCTTCTACGAGTTCACCACACAAATTTGGTGAGCCTTGTTGGATATTGTGATGAAGGAGATCACTTGGCTCTTATATATGAGTTTATGCCAAATGGAGACTTAAGACAACATCTATCTGGTAAACTCTTGAATTTCTTCATGATTCAAGAATTTAGCTGGACTATATTTATAACTTTCAAGGGTAAGAAAAATCTAAAGAATCAAACATTCAGGAAAACGTGGTGGCTCTTTTAGCAGCTGGGCCAATCGGCTACGAATAGCTCTGGAGGCTGCACTAGGTTAGTACTAAGCTTTTTTTTTTGTCAAAAGGTTAGTAGTCAGTACTAAGCTTAGACAATGGATGAAGATTAGAATGACTTTTCTTCTGGTGGATTTAACAAAACAGTCACTCGTTTGAATAGGATTGGAATATTTACATTTTGGATGCACACCGCCTATTGTACATAGAGATATCAAAACTACAAACATATTGCTGGACGAACAGTTAAAGGCCAAGCTCGCCGATTTTGGCCTTTCGAGATCTTTCCCTGTTGGAGGTGAAACCCATGTTTCAACTGTTGTTGCTGGTACACCTGGATACCTTGATCCAGAGTAAGTTATCATTAGTCAACAATACAGTGTGGTAACTCTGACTTGTCATTTTCTTCTTCAGTGGTTCAAAAGTATAGTATCTGAACAAGGTTGAATGAATGAAATTAAGTGGTGTTACAAACAAAAAAGTGGTTCAAAAGTCTAGTAACCATTTAACTTACCTTGCAGATATTATAGAACGAGTCGGCTGGGTGAGAAAAGTGATGTGTACAGCTTCGGAATTGTGTTATTGGAGATGATCACAAACCAGCCCGTGATTGACCAATCCCGTCAAAAGTCTCACATAACACAATGGGTTGGGTTTATGCTTAACCGGGGAGATATTACTAAGATCATGGATCCAAACCTACACAAGGACTACGAGTCTCGTTCTGTTTGGAGGGCTATCGAACTGGCAATGTCGTGTGTGAATCCTTCTTCGGTGAACAGACCGAACATGTCCCAAGTTGCTAATGAACTGAAAGAGTGTCTTGTACCTGAAAAATCTAAGAATATGGATTCTCAGAGTTCTCATGAAGTGAGCATGAGCTTTGACACTGGGATACTTCCCAGGGCAAGATAGTTTGTATGTGCTACAGAGTAACACGGCCCATGACCATGTAATAATTTGTAACAGGATCAGTTTCTTTTTTTTTCATTTGTAAAATGTGTTTTGACTCTTCTGGATCTGAACCTGATTTGTATATGAGTCTTATAATCACTGACTCTATAAACCGTAGTGACATGCCGTGAATGTTATTAATGATTACGCTTTTGGATATAGAGGTATGGCCCGAAACCAAAACAGAACCCATAAAGTTTTCACTATTATGAAGGAGATTTTCTGAAGAACTTTTGAACACGAGCTTCGCCACTTTGATATCCCTTGGGAAAATTTAGGTTGTGTAGTAATTAACATATGGCCAGGACGTGTCCTCTAACAAATCTTTGCAGAGTTGTCTGCTTGCGCGGGCAGCGAGCATCTGGAACAACGACTTCTCACCGGCAGATACAGACTCTTTTACAACAGCCTTCTTGGAATCTTCACGCGCAATCAACCTCCCGCCTTTAGGAGCAAAGGAAACTATGTTCCCATGAATCCTTTGGGGGATTTGGACCGCAAGGAACTATCTCATCTTCGAAAATAGCGTTTTCGACCTCTCGGATATTTTTTCCAAGGCCGTTGCCAATGCTCGGGATTGGAATGAAGCTCAGCGATCACCCCCTACTCCACCTACAGTACAGAGATATCGACTACCCCCTCCCCCTGCGAATATCTTTGCACTTCAATGCTTCACCGATGCAGCTTGGAACGCGGCGATGAACAAGGCGGGCTGCTGTTGGTATATTGTGAACTGTGAAAATGATGTGATCTTGCAGGGAACCCGTGTTTTTGAACACATGGCTGAAGCCTTAGCCATCCAGTCAGCTCTTCTCCACGCGATCGACGATGGAATCTCCTTACTCTGCATCAAGTCAGATTGTCAGGCACTTATCAGCGCCCTCTCCTCGACGTGCCACTCGGCTGGTATCTACGGAATCATTTCGGGATATCGAGACGTTATCCTCTAGTTTTTTGCACATTTCCTTTAGTTTCATTTCGAGATCTCTAAACTCTAAGGCTGATTTTTTTGCCAAGTCTCCTTTGTACTCTGCTTCACCCAACTGATTTGGTTGGAGTTTTAATATATTTGGTGTTCAAAAAAAAAAAGAAAAGGAAAGTACGCTTGGGATTGATTATTGGGCTTTTTGTAAAATTGACCTAAAACTCAAAGTCAAACACAAAACTAACCTCTTTTTTTTTGGAAATTAGTTTTGCCCTATTCACCCCACAAGTTCATATAATTCATGAAAATGCCATCAAATGTTTTTTTTTTTTCGAAAATGACATTTTTACTCTCTCACCCTCATCAT
>NC_027749.1:7804567-7805314 GCF_000695525.1 Brassica oleracea var. oleracea | reverse complement strand
CGATTTACCCTTCTTCTTTCTTCATTCTTATGAACTAAACACAACATTTCTCTCACTTTCTCTCTACATTCAGCTAAAATAACCAAAGATTTTGATTCTACATTTTTTATGAGTCATAGAATCATAGAAGCTAACGATTCTGGGTGGGTCACTTTCGTTTGAGATTATGTGTGCTTGGAGAAGCCTTATGTGTGCTAAGTAAGTTATCTCACCAATTTAAGGTATGAAATCGAGTTTTTTTCCAGATCTGTTCGTCCAGACGACTTCCCTGTAGACGACTTACCTGGAAGTCATCTGGTCAATGCAGAGGTTATTTTTGCAATTGACTTTGAAATCTGTTTTCTGAGACGACTGAAATATAAGTCGTCTGCTTTTGTTTGGTTACAAAAAAATCTCCAAAGAACCTAGATGAATTACATGTAAGTCGTCATAGGTTAGTTTTGCATTTGACTGGATTTTGTCGGAATTTTGACTTTCCTAGACGACTTATTTTCCAGTCGTCTGGTGGAAAATTGAAATATCAATTTTTAGTAAAACCCGATGACTTACATGTAAGTCGTCATAGGTTAGTTTTATCATTGAAAAGAAAAACTTCAATATTTAATTACACCCAGACAACTTACAATTCAGTCGTCCGTCCGACGACTTACATGTAAATCGTCCAGAATTTTTTTTCTGAGATTCTGGTCAAACCTCGACTGAATTGTAAGTCGTCTATATATAATTAAATATTGAAGTTTTATTTTT
>NC_027749.1:7803264-7804462 GCF_000695525.1 Brassica oleracea var. oleracea | reverse complement strand
TTTTTGGAGTTTTTTTTAACCAAACAAAAGTAGACGACTTTTCAGTCATCTCAGATAACAGATTTCAAAGTCAATTGCAAAAACAGCCTCTGCGTTGACCAGACGACTTATATTTTAGTCGTCTGGAAGACTTAGATTGAAGTCGTCCGCGTCGATCTTTAATAAACTTTCGTTTTCTTTGTTTTATGTTTGCTAATGTGTTTTATTTTTGACTTTTTCGGATGATGCGTCAGTTACATGCAGTGTATGGAGAATGGTTGTTGAAAGATGGATGTTGGAATTTTGTGGTTGATCATTTCAAAGGAGCGAGAATGTTATTTTTGAGTGAAGGTTCGACACATGCTGATCTTGTTGCAATGGCTCAAGAAGATTATAACCTGGACATGAACACATAGTCTGTGGAGTTAACTTACTCATTGCAACAGATGGCTCCAGACCTTCCTCCTGTTCATGTTACAAGTGATAGACAAGTTCAGACCTTGCTCGAGATAACTAAAACTTATGAAGTACGTCTTTGTGTATCAAGTTTTAGCAAGATGAGAACGGTTTCAGAGGAAAGGGATGAAGCTGATGTGGGGGATGAAGCTGAGGAGGGGGATGAAGCTGAGGATCATGATGGGGAGGAGGATGCTGACATCCCTGTTGCCGCTGATGCTGAGGATTATAGTGAGTATGGAAAGGTTAAAGACGAGGATGAGGAAGAAGATGATGAAATCTGTTTTGAAGATTACAAAGGGGCATATGGTTGTGAAGGAAAAGGATCATCTGCAGACAGAATCTATGCCAACTAGAGTTTTGCTAGTAGGGATGCACTACTTTCAGAGTTTCGGTTGACAGCGGTGAGGCGTAGGTTCTCCTTCAGAATATACAAGTCAACGAAAACTCTCTTTGTGGCAACATGTCGTGTTAGTGGTTGTCAATGGAAGGTCAGAGCAAGTGTGAAACATGGGACTAAAACGTTTGGGTAACCAAGTATGTGGAAACTCATACATGTTCCATTACAGACAGAATCGCTCAGCGGAAACACTGTACTCCGAAGTACATTGGTCGACTTTTCATAGATCGTGATGGAATCATTGATGGGTTGAATCCGCAGCATATCAAAGATGCAATGAAGAAAATGTTTGGCATGACACTTGATTACACCACATCATACAGAGCATTGTTATATGCGCAAGAAATGGTGAGAGGATCAGCG
>NC_027749.1:7800302-7802909 GCF_000695525.1 Brassica oleracea var. oleracea | reverse complement strand
CGGCAACTCGAGGAATATGTTATTATCACCTTCAAGAGAATATTGTCAAAAAGTATAAAGGGAATCATCTCTTGTACTTGGTGAAAGGTGCTGCTTATGCTCATACACTTTACGATTTTGATCGGTACATGGATGCGATACGAGTGGAAATCTGGATCTTGCTGAGTATCTGGAGGATGCCGATGTGAGCCTATGGTCAAAGGTTCATTGTCAGGGAGACATGTACAACTTAAAAACGAGCAATATCGCTGAATCAATTAACTCCGCACTGAAGCGAGCAAGAGGATTTCCTATTCAGTTCCTGCTGGAGTTCATAAGGGAGAAGCTAGGAAGGTGGTACTGGAAAAGGAGAGGAGATGCTTTGAGTCTTACAACTCAACATAGTCGGGGTGTTGAACACTTGCTTGCTGTCCGAGAGGAGAACGCGTATACTCTGAGAGTCCAACAAATTGATGGATGGAAGTTCATTGTGAAAGGTGGAAATAGGGACTGTAATGTTGATCTGAAACTTCAAAAGTGTGATTGTGGTGTCTATCAAGTCGAGAAAATACTTTGCTCTCATGCTATAGCAGTTGGAACAGCAGCTGGTTTTCATATCTCCACATTTGTATGGCCGGTCTACTCAAATGATACTTTGCTTGCAGGATACTCAGAGAATATATATCCTTGTGTTGGACAACAAGTTGAGGCACGCACATGCTTTCCTCCAGAAGTAAAGCGTGGTCCTCTGGAAGTAAAGCGTGGTCCGGGGAGACAGAAGAAATCAAGATGGCAATCTTGGTTGGAGCTATCCAGGATGATAGGACGCACACCCCGGAAGCAACGCGGGGTTTATAGGTGCTCAGTCTGCAAAGAAACTAGCCATAAGCGTCCACAATGTAAGAACTGACGTGGAAGACCTTCAAGTAAGTCGTCCAGAAGACCTTCTGGTTATTCATCCACCGACTTAACTAGAATTCTCTCATGTCTTCGAATCTATTAATCTATCTGTAGACTCTATGTTTTATGAACTTCTCTGTAGACTTTTTGTTTTATGAACTTCTCTGTAGCTCTATATTTTATGAACTTCTCTGTAGACTTTATGTTTTATGAACTTCTCTGTAGACGACCTTAAAGTTAAGTCATCTGAGAAGTCTTTTTGTTGGAAGACTTTCCAGACGACTTAACTTTAAGTCGTCTGAGAAGTCTTCCAACAAAAAGACCACTTAAACGACTTAAAGTTAAGTCGTCTGAGAAGTCTTTTTGTTGGAAGTGGTGGTAAATCGTCCAAAAGACCTTCTGGTTAGTCGTCAAACGCCAATGTAATTTAAAAAGACAAGTCAAACATTACATTATCCGAAAGGTTACTGCACTACCAAACTAATTTCCTACAGAATTCTAGTTTGGTATGAGGATAGGTTACAAAAAACATCATCCTATCCTGGCCCTGGTAACGTAGCCTAATCTACCATACAACAGTACACAAAAGCATCAAGTTCAAATACAAATAACACATCCAATATCTACTCATACGTTCCCAGGTTCTCATCATTGTCTTGGTTTTCCCATTCATGGCACATAGGAAGCTCTTGAAATATATCCACCGCCATCTTCTCCCTGATGGTCTTCCCCTTTCTAGTATAAAATGCTTTGGGAAATTCCATCCCAAGAGCATGACATTCAATGTACTTCAGAGTGAAGGGGCCACAATCACCAGCTCGACTCTAAGGTACTCCAACGGTTTGTCTCTCATATGTGTATGGCTCCAATGTGTATTGAACCTTTTGCTCGTCAGAGATAGCGCACTCAACAAGTAGATAAGGGACCATTGTGAAAAAAGGTTCCATTACCTCATCGAGTTCTTCAGGGCTAATATGTTTGATGATGCTGTCCCAGACGACTATGTGCCTCTTAGGGATCGATATCCACATCGCAAACCAATGCTGGTTCTTGAAGTTCACAGGTGCATAGATATCCTCCACATCCACCCCCAAACCTTCTTAGATTGGCAAAAAGAAGGTATCTCGCCTGCATGATAATTCCATGCCCCACCAGGAAGTCTTCTTCCTAAACCGTTGGCATATCCCTTGTCGCTCTTAAAATTAGGGTATGAGGCCCTCCACTGCCGAGAAAATATATGATCAAGAAAGCACATTCTCTCGCTCCTGAAATGTTGTGGATGGTCTTGGTACCGTTGCCTCAGTAAATTAATAAAATCATCCATTTGCTGCATATAAAACAATACAAGTCAGAAGAACTACCAGACGACTTACGTATAAGAGTAAGAAAATAGCAGAAGACTTACATGGTCGGTCAGCCATTCTAAGAAGGTTCGGAGGACATGATAAAACCGACTTGGACATCTACGTGGTTTTTTTTTTCAGAGGCAGTTTATAAGAACTGCAAACACAAAATGTAAATAATCAATCATTTTTTTTCAAGAGCTATTTTATAGGACATTCCAGCAACTTACGGATCTTGTTCCAGCCATTCAGTGAGCTCCTTCGACTTCTTCTTGTCATAGGGTGCAAAAGGATCATAGCCTCGACCAACCTTTTTGTTTGGAATGATCTATTTGGCAGTGATGTTTCCCTTAAAAGGAGTTTGCTGTGTGGGAGCAAGTTTCCT
>NC_027749.1:7790415-7796036 GCF_000695525.1 Brassica oleracea var. oleracea | reverse complement strand
ATAGGCTTTTAGTATACTTTGCCAAAGACATTTGTTGTTAAATGTGCTAAGATAGCTAATAGACTTGTTAGTAATGATTGCTTTCATATTATTCAACCAAAGACATTTGATGTTTGAGATATGTTAGCAAATGAGCATTCATCTAGACACAGAGCTTGCTTAGAATTGTGTCTAGGCTTAAGGTCGATAGTTTGATTGATCATTTGTCATCCTTAGTTCGAAACTTGATCACCCAAGGTCTAATCCTTATGCCCATGAGTTCTCTTTTCCCTTAGTCAAGAAAGTATCATTCTGTTATTGCTTTTTAGTTTTAGTCATAGCTTAAAACCCATCTAAATCATTGGTTGCACTTAGATTAAGTGAGTACTTGCATTCTCATTGCTTTGATATCCTTCAGAACTGGTTCGACAATCACTATACTACAACATTTGTCTTAGGTGCCTTGAAAACTCCTAACATCACCAAGAACACTATAAACAAAGCACACATGTTCAGAATCAAAGCATACAATGGTTCATCAAAGCACACAAGAAACAAAGCACATCAGTTATGACTCTTCCTAACACTTTGCCTAGTGACTCTCTTCTCTGCAATTTTGGGAGAGGTTTTGGTACTAACCCCGGGTTCGTGCACAGGATTTGGTGGATTTGAAGTGGTTGTAAGTTGAAGATCATCACATGAACTCCCTTTTTTTGTGATCATCTTCTCCACAGCTCCCATCCTATCCCCCAGCAACTTGATATCCCTAAGGCACGTCCCAAAGCCATCACTAATGGCATCAGATATGTCCTTGAAGGCCCTTTCAATCTGCTCTTTCGTCATCCCAACGCCATCACTATCCGCTGCAGGTGCCTCAGCAGAAACAGAAGACCCTTTACGAGCTTTCTTCCGAGTTCTGCTACTTTCTTCCTTCACAACACTCTATGACTTCACTGTAGTCGCTTCCGTCTTCACTGAACTCACTTCATTCTTCACTGGACTCACTTCCATCTTCACAACCTTGTGAGTACCGGTGACTTGCCAGCAGTCCATGGTCCACTTCCATCCAGGATCATTAAACATGATTTTAATTATGTTATCCGTGGCATGGTCCTCTACGTCTCCGTCCCATTCTGGAAACATTTCATCAAGGTCCTTCTGAACAAAGTTGTTCACGTTAACCTACAGTAAATAAAAGATATGAACTTAGTTAAGTCGTCTGAGAAGTCTTAGGGAGTGAAGTTAAGTACATGTATGTTGATAGCCGACTTAAAACATCTGCGTCATCCTTGGCCACCCTTGTAAGCCAGCAACAGTGGAGACGGACTGTTTGGTATGGGAGACCCATAATTAGCACCCAACTCTGGCATAGCATAATACGCCCACACCTGGATAACTTGTACAAACCCATCAACAGTGTAACCTGTTTGCGTCAAGTCTTTTGCCTTCAGAGAATCCGACAGCACCTTAAACGCCATTCTCCCCCATGGATAATTCTCAAAATTTTCTAAATCCATCACGAGCCTTGCAAGACTAGCCCATGTAGCGGTTGAGAACTTTTTCCCTTCAATGTATTCTGCGTAGATGGCAAGGTATCCCAGCCGCTTACGATCATCCCGAGACCAATCGTCGCATCTGTAAAATGCTTCTATTATCTGTTCAATACTTGGCCCAGTATCGAGATCAACACCCATCTTCTCTCAGAAAGCAGTCATCTCCTTCGTAACCTCACACCTTGGATTTTCCAGGTCCTTGATGTAATCGCAGTTCAGACCAGTGAGGTGTTTAAACTCTATAAGTGAAAACCTAACAGGTTGTGAAACGACAAGACGCAAGAGCTCAAACTTCTTCTTGATGTCCAGCTGGAAACAAAGAATAAAATGTACCAGCCTTGAAGTCCAACCAAAGCCAAGCTCCTTGAACTTGATGAACACTCCCAACTTCGACGCCTTCAGATCCTCATATTCGTCAGTTGTGAGACAATCACATAGAGCTTTAAACAACTTCGTGTCATCAGAATGATACGAAATGCTCCTGATTGCAGCTGGCTCTTCTCCTACTGTAAACATCCTCGACGGGAGTTCTGGTAAATCCATTTTAAGGCCTGCAAACAATCACAAACAACCATCTCAAACACATAGGTAGCACACTATTCTAAATACTATAGAAGACTTGCAGACGACTTCCAGGAATGGCGGAGTTTGGCAAATGAGATTTCAGATCTGAGAAAAAAGGAAGCGGGTGGTCAGTTTAAACTATGAAAATACTCTATGGCATGAAGGAGAAACGAGATTCGTCGTAATCGGAGAGATTACAGGCGAAGAAAACGGCGGAACACGATCACGGTAGGGTTTTCGTCTTATCGCCTTCGAAATCGCCCTTGGAGAGAAACGGCGCTAAGGTTTCGTAAAGTTGTGAAAAAGTGAAAACATATTTTTTATATGTTCGGTAAATGGTCCGGTAAGGTTAAAACGTACATTGGTAAAATCAAAGGTTCGGTACGATGTGGATGACTGAAATATAAGTCGTCTGGATAAAATTATTCACCAAACGACTGAAATATAAATCGTCCACACCCAAAATATAACCCCTAAACTTAATTATCTAGTTAAAAACTTCATAAAATCAAATCAAACTTGAAAACTGTTTACTATACACAGAAATAAACACATATATGTGAAAATTAATTTTTGAAAAAAACATTTTAGTTTTCCAAAATCTAACCCTAACAATACATACAATACTACAACATATGTTTGCCAAACCCCTAAACCAAAGAATATCATGATTCACTACTTCCACTCATCTATCTTGAAAACAAATCAATTTTATCTTCTTCCTTTTTTGTCATCAACTTATACAGACTCATATTGACTATGTGAACCAAACCGGGAGATCTTGATCCATGTGAACGACAAAAGACGGTTGCTTCCTGACACTGCGTGCTAGGCTATCCGCCTTTCAATTTAGCGTCCTTGTTACATAGATAATCTCTGATTGTATAAAACTTTCTTTCAGGGTTTTAATATCTTCCAAATAACTTGCAAATATTGGTCATTCTTCTGGTTCTGAAACCATCTTCACCAATTGAGAACAATCCGTTGCAAACGTGACCTGAAATTGATGTAAATTTCTCATACATTCCATTGCCCAGAATAGTGCATCTATCTCCGCATGAAGAGTAGTTAGACAAGCCCGAACATTTCTCGCCCCCCCAACAGCCCTTCAAAACCTTCTAGAGTACTGAGCCAACCTTATCCAGAAAAAATATCATTATCCTTCCAGGAACCATCTGTGAAACACCATCTTCCTGGGATTGATGGAAGATTCGGAACCTCGACCGATGATACCATTTTGTTTTCGTTCAAAACATGTGCATCAGCCCATAGTGTGGACTCTGTTTCTGCCCATTTAAGCATGTCCCGAGGATCAATATCCAGATTACTAAAAACTTTATTATTCCTTCCTTTCCAAATAAACCATAGTATCCACGCAAATTGATGATCATCCATCTGTGGAGAAACTCTCCAGAAGAGATGATCCATATTTGTAAAGAGAGAGCTTGTTGGGAAAATTGATGGGTTTGATGGTATATTAGAAAGAGCTCACACCTGAATTGCTGGAGGACATTCAATTGCTGGAGGACATTCAAAAAACACATGGTTTATCGATTCCTCATCCGCTCTGCATCGAGCACAACATATATCCCCTTGTATTCCCCTTGCTTTCTGATTCTTCTTGACTGCTATATACTCTGTCACTAATTACCATAGAAAATGTTTTATTTTTGGTGGGCACCGTATTTTCCAACAGAATGCCTTCAATGCATTAACTGTGGGTCCAAACACTAAAGGTGGTCTTTCCCTGTCTGGGTAAACCCGTTCTATCTGATATCCTGATTTAACCGTATACTTCCCATTATTTGTGAAATGCCATCCATCCTTATCCACCATTTGGGTTCTACTCAGAGGTATGCTTTCTATGATTTTCACATCCTGGGGATCCATTAAATCCCAAAGTACCTGCGAGTTCCAAGTTCGTGTAGTGGAATCAATAAGAGAGTCCACTGTGAGGTCTGGGTTGAAATTGTGTTGATTTGTATTTGCTGGTCTCGGGCGAGTGGTTGGGAGTCATGGATCATTCCATACAGATATAGATGATCCAGATCCCACCCTTTTGATTAGTCATTTGCTTACCAGAGATTTAGCAGAAATGATACTCCGCCAGCCATATGACGAAGAATATGAACGAATCGGCTCTAGGGGTGAGGCATTCCTGTAATACCGACCTTTGAAAACTCTAGAAAATAACGTATTTGCCTTCTCTATCAGACGCCATAACTGTTTACCAAGCATCGTTGTGTTGAAATCAATGATGTCTTTAAATTCTAGCCCTCCGTCCTCCTTACTTACACATACTTTATCCCATGATTTCCAGTGCATGCCTCTTGTGCTTGCCCCTGGACTCCACCAAAATTGGGCAACCGCGGTTGTCAGTTTTTTGACGGTTACCTTAGGTGAACGATAGCAAGACATCACATGGTTTGGTAATGCCGTAACCACAGATTTTTTAATCATATTTTAATTTATATTACTTAAAACTGTTTATAATTACATGATTTTTATTTTTCAATCATCAAAATATTTTTTACAAAATTTATAAATTATTTTTAAGATAAACTGGTACCAGACGACTTCCAACATCTCAGACAACTTACTGGGGTTATATTCGTAAAAATGGCTTCTGTTTTTTTGTTTGGTCACAAGGGGCTGGACTATAATTTCACAAGGCTTTTAGGTTAGTCTTGCATTTGATTCAAATTTGGGTATAGGTTTGGGGTTAAAATCAAGTTGTGGGTTAGTTTTGGCAAATTACTCATCTAACAATATATTCCATGACGTGCTTCTGGGTCAACTCCATATATCTTTGGCTATTTTTTTTCCTTCTTCCCCCGGGTGAATTTGGCACAGGAAAACACATTTTCACCATTGACCTAACAAAGTCTTTCTTTTTAGTGTATGATTTGGGTTTGATTGTTTTAGATGCAAGATGTTACTATATATATCTTGTATTCGAAGTAACTCTGAACTTGCACTCTGTAAACTCAATATCGCCTCCAATAATAAGATCTCTCTTTGCCCGTGGACGTAGCCAAGTTGGTGAACCACGTTAAATCTCTGTGTCGTTGTTACATCGTTTTTATTCATCTGTTTCCGCATCTGTTTCTTCTCACAATTGTTACAACAAACTGGTATCAGAGCTTCGGGATGTGATCTAGTGAGAAGATGTCTGGAATAAGAGCGAAGATCGACAAGTTTGATGGGAGAAATAGCTTCAGTCTTTGGCAGATTAAGATGCAGGCGTTGTTAAAGCAACAAGGCATCTTGGGACCATTGTCAGAGAAGAAATCTGAAGTAGCTGATTTGGAGACTCTAGAAGAGAAGGCGTTCTCAACAATTTTGTTGTGTCTAGCAGACGAGATCATCATCGAAGTGTCGAATGAGAAAACTGCTGCTAGTTTGTGGCAGAAGTTGGAGATCTTGTAAATGACAAAATCTCTAACGAACAAGCTACTTCTGAAGCAACGCCTCTTTGCCTTGCCTATGCAAGAAGGTATTGAGCTTCGCGACCATCTTGACAAG
>NC_027749.1:7789820-7790252 GCF_000695525.1 Brassica oleracea var. oleracea | reverse complement strand
GATACAGTGAGACTGGAAGAAGTTAGGTCGGCGCTTCACAGTCGGGAATTATGCCATAAGGCATCCAGCTCCGGGACAGAAAATCAAGCTTTGGGATTGTTTGTCAGTGGTGTGAAGGGACATGGGAACAAAAGGAAGTCGAAAGACAGAAAATCGTTTCCAAGAGGTCCTAAGCCAACTGATACTTGCAACTATTGCAAAGAGAAGGGACATTGGAAGTCAGACTGTCCCAAGAAGAAGAAGGAGCAACAGTCTGGATCTGCTGCAGTAGAAGAAGGAGCAACAGTCTGGATCTGCTACAGTAGCTGAGGATGAAGCCAAGTCTGATAGTGACATCGCTCTTGTTGTGAACGGACACACACACTCTTCTGATGTGTGGATTCTAGATACAGGAGCATCCTACCATATGACACCGAGGAGAGAGTGGTTTTC
>NC_027749.1:7788343-7789601 GCF_000695525.1 Brassica oleracea var. oleracea | reverse complement strand
TGAAGGGTACTACCGTTACAGGTTCAGCAAATGTTGCATCACCAGAGATCTCAGAGGAAGATATGACTAAGCTGTGGCATATGAGGCTTGGACATATGGGTGAACGTGGGATGCAACTTCTGTCAAAGCAAGGTCTTCCCTGTGGTCACAAGACCAAGAGTCTAGAGTTCTGTGAGCACTGCGTATTTGGGAAGTTGCATCGAAAGAGCTTTCGCAAGGCAATTCATAGAACAAAAGGCACACTCGATTACATCTATTCAGACTGTTGGGGTCCATCCAGAGTAGAGTCACTGAAAGGTCACAGATATTTTGTGTCTATGATTGATGATTATTCGAGGAAGACTTGGATAATTTTTATGAAGCACAAAAGTGAAGCGTTCAGTAGCTTCAAGGAGTGGAAAATATTGGTGGAGAATCAAACAGAGAAGAAGGTGAAGCGACTTCGTACTGATAACGGTCTGGAATTCTGCTCAGCAGAGTTCAATCAGTTTTGTAAGGATGCGGGGATTGCAAGGCATCTTACAGTCAGAGAAACACCACAACAAAATGGTGTAGCAGAACGAATGAACCAGACATTGCTAGAGAGAGCAAGGTGCATGCTCTCGAATGCTGGTCTGGAGAAGCGGTTTTGGGCTGAAGCAGTCAACACGGCTTGTTACTTGATAAATCTCGGTCCCCACACAGGCATCGAGTGCAGGATACCTTCTGAAGTGTGGTCAGGTAGATCTGCTGATTATTCACTTCTAAGAGTGTTCGGTTGCACTGTTTACTATCATGTAAGTGAAGGTAAACTAGAGCCGAGAGCAAGGAAGGGAGTTTTTATGGGCTACGGCGATGGAGTCAAGGGATACAAGGTCTGGTCTCCATCAGAAAACCGAGTGATTCTAAGCAGGAATGTTGTTTTCGATGAAGCATCTATGGTTAGAAGCTCATGGTCCAGTTCTGAAGCAGAGAAAGGTAGCACTGATAAACAGGTGGAGCTGCGAGATGATCATGACGTGATCAATGTGCATGAACACACAGAAAATCAAGAGGAGCGTGTAGAAGAAGTTCAGTTGGAGTCTACGGAGACTCAACCGCCTGATGCTACGAAGCGTAGCATCGCGAAGGATCGACGAAGGAGGGTTGATATCAGGCCACCAGAGAGATATCGTTTTGATGATATGGTGGGTTATGCACTTCAGGTTGCAGAGTAAGTGGATACGTATGAACCATCCACTTACATGGAAGCTGTTTCTTGTCCCGAGTATGAGAAATG
>NC_027749.1:7786733-7788034 GCF_000695525.1 Brassica oleracea var. oleracea | reverse complement strand
TGGATGGTTTCTGAGTTCCTGGAAAAGAAGACTATGTGTGTAAGCTTCGGAAGTCCCTTTATGGACTTAAGCAGTCTCCCAGACAATGGTACAAGAGATTCGACAGCTATATGATCAAGTTGGGCTACATCAAAAGTCCTTATGATTGTTGTGTCTACATGAAAAAACTGAAAGATGACACATTCATCTATTTGGTGCTCTACGTGGATGCTGATAGCTGCAGAGAAGATGTGTGACATCAAGAAGCTGAAGGAGCTTCTGAATTCTGAATTTGAGATGAAGGATTTGGGTGCAGCAAAGAAGATTCTAGGGATGGAGATCTTTAGAGATAGGGAGAAGAAGAAGTTGTTCTTGTCACAGAAGGCCTACATTAATAAGGTGTTGACAAGGTTCGAAATGTCTTCATGTAAACCTATTAGTACTTCGTGTGCATCAAATCTTCATCTTACCATGTATGAGGTTCAGTCTGAAGAAGAGACAGAGTATATGTCTCGAGTTCCTTATGCTAGCACTGTAGGAAGCTTGATGTATGCAATGGTCTGCACAAGATCAGATCTGGCACATGCAGTCAGTGTGGTTAGCAGGTTTATGGGACAACCTGGGAAGGAGCATTGGGCAGCTGTGAAGCGGATTTTCCGGTATCTGAAGGGTACATCTGATGTTGGTCTCATCTATGGATGAGACAATCCACGATTGGTAACAGGCTATTCTGATTCTGATTATGCTGGAGATGTGGACAGCAGAAGATCTATGACCGGTTATGTGTTCACCTTGGGCGGCTCTGTGGTTAGCTGGAAGGCGACTTTACAGTCTACAGTGACATTGTCTACTACTGAGGCAGAGTATATGGCACTGACAGAAGCTGCGAAGGAAGGAATATGGCTTAGAGGATTGGTTAATAATCTCGGTTTGCATCAAGATCAGGCTACTGTGTATTGTGACAGTTTGAGCTCTATATGCTTAGCCAAGGATCAGGTTCATCATGAGAGAATGAAGCATATTGATGTGAGGTATCACTTCTTGAGAGATGAGAGGCGAATTGAAGTGAAGAAAGTAGGAACTGCAGATAATCCTGCTGACATGTTCACAAAGCCGGTTCCTCACAGCAAGTTTAAGCATTGCTTAGACTTGCTAAACATCTCAAACTGTTAGTATGGCCCGAAGGGGCATATGGCCCGAAGGGGCATCTGGTCCTTAAGGACATCTGGCCCACTGGAGCATCTGGCCCGTCGGGGCATCTGGTCCGTAAGGACATCTGGTCCGTAAGGACGTCTGGTCTATTGGGACATCTGGCTGATAAC
>NC_027749.1:7752469-7786663 GCF_000695525.1 Brassica oleracea var. oleracea | reverse complement strand
GTCTGGTTCGTCATAGCAACACATCTGGTCCGAAGGGACATCTGAGGCAAAGAGAACGATGATACATCTAGCGCAGAGAAGTGCATCTGGTACATTTGGCACTTGAAGGTGCATCTGGGACATATGTTATTGATAGGATTCAAGTCAAGGTGGAGCATTGTTGATATGCCTTGAATCTGGATGTTACATCTAGGCGATGGATGTTACATCACGTACATCATACCGACTCGGTTTGCATCAAGTTATTATGGATGTTACATCTGATCGTGGGCTTAAGCCCATGAGTCCGTTTAGTCTAGGGTTTTAGATGCGAGATGTTACTATATATATCTTGTATTCGAAGTAACCCTGAACTTGCACTCTGTAAACTCAATATCTCCTCCAATAGTAAGATCTCTCTTTGCCCGTAGACGTAGCCAAGTTGGTGAACCACGTTAAATCTTTGTGTCGTTTACATCGTTTTTATTCATCTGTTTCCGCATATGTTTCTTCTCACAATTGTTACAACAATATTGTTTACAAATGATGTTTGTTTTCATACTTGATTTAACATTTTGTTATTATTTTATCAATTTTATTTAGGTGTTTTTCTTTATGTTTTGCTTCAAAATTTTTGTTTTTTACTTCGGTTATATCCGAACTGAACCGATATAACCCGAATCTGTACGATATATATATTACTTTATGGGTTTTAGGACGCAATACAATTTTGAACCGAACCCAAAGTATTAATATCTGAACCTGGCCCGTACTAATAAAATTTTAGTATAAGATCTAGAAGCGTAAATCCAAAAACCAAAACAACCCGATCCGAATGCCAACGGGTACCCGAACGCTCAGGCTTCACAGGAGCGGCTGTGATAGTGGCTCCTTGTGGAATTGTGTTATAACATGTTGATCCATTTGTCATTTATAACCACTAGAAAGATAACTATTTCGAAACATTTCTTCATATACGCACTTGATTGACCAATCCCGTCGAAAGTCGTACATAACACGATGGGTTGGGTTTGAGCTTAACTGGGGAGATATTACTAAGATTATGGATCCAAATCTGCACAGGGACTACGAGTCTCGTTCTGTATGGAGAGCTCTTGAACTGGCAATGTCGTGTGTAAATCCTTCTTAGGTGAACCGCCCAAACATGTCTCAAGTTGCTAATGAACTGAAAGAGTGTCTTGTATCTGAAAACTCGAGGAGAATTATGAATATGAATTCTCAGAGAGCACGCCTGAAGTGAGCATGAGCTTTGACACTGGGATGTTTCCCAGGGCAAGATCTTGTCCGTCCTTGCCATAAGGCAAGTAAAGCATATGCTTTAGGCCACAATATATATAAGAAAAATTAAGGCCACATATCACCAAATATTAGCTAGGTCAAATCGTTAACAAGTTTGAATTGAGTAATTAGGATACCATAGTTCGATCCTCCTTTTGTCCAATATATTTTTTATTTTAACCATTTGATTACTTTTTACACTTTTGTACTGATTTGGTGTTAGTGTATTGCTATATAGTGTTGGTATTTATATGATGAACAATACGTGGGTTCACCCCTATGATGATTGGTTAAATTCACCATACTTTTCATAGCCAACCAAAGTGACATGCAGGAATAGTTAAAAAAACAATAAAAATAAAAAAATTAATAGCTGAAAAAAAAACAACACCCACATTAGTTAACGCCGTCTGCAAAATTCTAAATTCTAAAAACCTAAACTCTAAAACCATAAACCCTAAATCCAAAACACTAAACCATAAACCTCAATCCTAAAATCTAAACTCTAAATCTTAAACCATAAACCCAAACTCTAAACAATAAACCCTAAAATCTAAACCCTAAAGCCTAAACCCAAAACTCTAAATCGTAAATCTTAAATCCTAAAATCTAAACCCTAAATCCTAAACCCTAAACTCTAAATCCTATACCCTAAACCCAAAACTCTAAATCTTAAACCCAAAACTATAAATCTTAAATCCAAACTCTAAATCCTAAACTCTAAACCCAAACCTCTAAACCGTAAACCTTAATCTTATATATTACCTAGCTGTTGGGTTTACGGTTTAGAGGTTTGAGTTTAGGGCTTAGGATTTAGAGTTTAGGGTTTAGGATTTGAATTTTTGGGTTTAGAGTTTAGGATTTAGAATTTAGGGTTTAGGATTTAGGGTTTAGATTTTAGGATTTAGGGTTTATGGTTTAGAGTTTTGGGTTTAGGCTTTAGGGTTTAGATTTTAGGATTTAGGATTTATTGTTTAGAGTTTGGATTTAAGGTTTAAGATTTAGGGTTTAGATTTTAGAATTAGAATTTATGGTTTAGTGTTTTGGATTTAGGATTTATGGTTTTAGAGTTTAGATTTTTAGAATTTTGCAGACGGTTTAATTAACGTGAGTTTTTTTTTTCAACTTTTTTTTTCTATTTTTATTACCTTTTTAATTATTCATATATGATATTTTGATTGGTTACGAGGAGTGTGGTGAATTTAGCTATTCACCGTAGCGGTGAACCTAAGTATCGTTCTTATATAATAGGCCACACAATTTTTTTTTGTGCTTTAGGCCACCCCAAATTATGGGATGGCACTGAAGATAGTTTGTATGTGCTACAAAGTAACACCGTCCATGACCATGTAATAATATGCAACAGGATCAGTTTCTTAATGATTTGGTTATTTGTAAAATGTGTTTGACTCTTTTGGATCTGAACCTGAGTTGTATGAGTCTTATAATCACTGACTGTACAACCCGTAGTGCCATGCCGTGAATGTTGTTAATGATTATGCTTTTGGATATAGAAGTATGGCCCCAAACCAAAAGAGAACCCATAAAATTTTCACTATTATGAAGGAGACTTTCTGAAGAACTTTTGAACACGAGCTTGGCCACTTGGATATCCCTTGGGAAAATTTAGGTTGTGTAGTAATTAACATATGGCCAGGACGTGTCCTCTAACAAATCTTTGCAGAGTTGTCTGCTTGCGCGGGTAATTTAGTGAGAAAAGAAAAGGAAATTACGCTTGGGATTGATTATTTCTGGGTCAACTCCATATATTCTGGGACATTTTTTTCCTTCTTCCCCCGGGTGAATCTGGCACAAGAAAACACATTTTCAACATTGACCTAACAAAGTCTTTCTTTTTAGTGTATGATTTGGTTTTTGTTGTTTATTCCCTACTCGTTGCATGGTGGAAACACATTATTGTCTTGTAGAAAAAAAATTCTCTTAGTGTGCGATTTGGGTTATGCTGATTTATGTACTATTTATCTATCATAGCTTAGCCACTGGTTTTCTTGATTTTTTTTTCTGGGACTTGAGAGAATATGGAGAGTTCTCTTGTGCTTTGGTTGGTGCTTATTGCAACTTTGGCCATCGTTCATAGTGTTCAAGCCCAAGACCAAAAAGGTATCTTATTTTATCTAATATTACAAACGTTTTAGTACTCAGAAATTGACTGGGTTTTATGGTAATATTTTTAACACTCAACAGGGTTTATCAGTTTGGATTGTGGGCTACCTGAGAACGAACAGTCTCGTTATAACGACACTACCACGGGGCTGAACTTCTCCTCGGACGCAGCATTCATCCAGAGTGGGAAAACTGGTAAGATTCAGGCAAGTTCGGTGGGTAGATTAATGAAGCCATACACAACGGTGAGATATTTTCCAGATGGAACACGGAACTGCTACAGTCTGAACGTGCAGTCATGGCGTAGATATTTGATCAGGGCTACCTTTACTTATGGAAATTACGATGGTCTTAACGTTCAGCCGGTGTTTGATCTTTATCTTGGACCTAATCGATGGGCCACGATAGATTTGGAAACAATGGTGAATGGTTCAAGGGTAGAAATCTTACACAAACCAACATCAAACTCGTTGAATATTTGTCTTGTTAAGACTGGCGAAACTATACCGCTAATATCGACTTTGGAATTGAGGCCAATGGAAAATGACTGTTATATCACTAAATCTGGCTCCCTGAATCTACACCACCGGAGTTATCTTAGAAAGTCAGAATCTAATATTCTACGGTGAGTGAGTCGAGTTCAGCCTTGATTTTTTTTTTCATCTTCTTCTCTGTTTTCATTCTATATGTATTCTTTTATCTTTACTACCTTTGTGCTGTGATTTGTTAAAGAACTTGTAGACGAATAATCAATTTCAAAAACAACATTGTTCTCAGGTACGCCAACGATACTTATGATCGCATTTGGAATCCGTACTTTTGGAAGGAATGGACTCAGATTTCCACCACTCTTGACGCTGGCAGGCCCAACTCTTATGATCCACCGAAGGATGCACTAAAAAATGCTGCCACGCCTACTAATGCCAGTGGGCCACTGACGATTCGATGGAGTTCAGCAAATCCTGATGCCCAATATCACTTGTACGCACACTTTTCTGAGATCCAAGACTTGCAGGCAAATGAAACCAGAGAATTCAACATGTTTTGGAATGGAGATTTTTTTTATGGGCCTCTAACTCCCTTAAAGTTTGGAACAAATACTATCTTCAGCAAGTCATCGAGAACTTGTGATGGAGGGAAATGCAGTGTTCAGCTGATACGAACCAACAGATCAACTCTTCCACCTCTACTTAATGCTTTTGAAGTCTACACAGTCATCCAGTTTCCACTGTCCGAAACCGATGAAAGCGACGGTGCGTGACTTTCTTTTTCCAGTTCTATGCTTTCTTATTATACAATAGAGAACTCAAGACATTAAAACCTTTCTGATGTCAGTGAATGCTATACGTAGCATCGCCACCAACTATGAATTAAGTAGAATCAACTGGCAAGGTGATCCATGCTTCCCTCAGCAGCTTAGGTGGGACGGTTTAAACTGCACAAACGCGGATAGGTCCGTGCCACCAAGAATCACTTCTTTGTAAGTCAGAAAGTTTAGTAGTACACTACACACACGCTTTAAGTTCTGCTAGTAATTGATACGCTTTGTGATTTTGAACATTTCCTAGAAACTTGTCTTCAAGTGGTTTAACTGGGACCATAGCATCTGCCATTCAAAATCTTACGGAACTAGAAAAACTGTAAGTATGACGCTTGTTAATTAGAGGCGAGAAATTAGTATTATATATATGTATGGTTGGGAATTTGATTAACCATCTGTTTATTCTCCCTTTGTTAACATTAGGGACTTGTCCAATAATAATTTAACTGGAGGAGTGCCAGAGTTTCTAGGCAACATGAAATCGTTGTTAGTCATGTAAGTTTCTCTCTATATATTTTCTAATTCTTTTCAGAATTGGACACAGTTCATAATCATCTTTGACAGAAATTTAAGCGGGAACGATCTTAATGGTTTACTTCCTCAAGCCTTACAAAGAAAAGGATTGGAGCTATTGTAAGAAACTTTCCGCATAGATTTTGAAATTATCATTCATTATCTATAACCCTTAGGTGCATTTGATGTCCTTAACAACAGTGTCGAAGGAAACCCAGGTCTTCATGCCTCCGGTCCAAGCAGGAAATTACTTAAGAATAAAGTTTCTGTGCCCATTGTTGCTTCCGTCGTTGCTTCTGCAGCCATTGCCATTGCTGTATTGGTTCTTTTCCTTGTACTCAGAAAGAAAAGATCAAAGACTGTAAAAGGTATTTTCATGAGCGACCTCAAATAATAAAACTTATCATCTATTGAATGTTGTTGCTCCTTTACATTAGAAGATATATGCAGATTTTTTTTAAAACGGTAACGTCCTTAGTTTTTTGATGGACAGATCTACCTCGGCCACAAAGTACGCCTACAGTGAATGATACATTTGCTAATAAGAACAGCAGAAGGTTCACATATTCAGAGGTCATC
Organism: Brassica oleracea var. oleracea; assembly: GCF_000695525.1. Taxonomy (NCBI): domain Eukaryota; kingdom Viridiplantae; phylum Streptophyta; class Magnoliopsida; order Brassicales; family Brassicaceae; genus Brassica; species Brassica oleracea. Next base: position 7,780,848 of record NC_027749.1, on the reverse strand, counting down.
AAAATGACAAATAACTTCCAAAGAGTTTTAGGTAAAGGAGGGTTCGGCATGGTGTATCACGGTTCTATAAACGGCTCTCAACAGGTTGCTGCTAAACTACTCTCTCAGTCTTCAGCTCAAGGCTATAAAGAATTTAAAGCAGAGGTATTCGTAGTTCTGTAACTGTTCTATGATCTGTTTTTAGCATTGGTTATGAATGTAAATATTTTATTGAAATGAACATTACCTTAGGTTGATCTTCTTCTACGAGTTCACCATACAAATTTGGTGACCCTCGTCGGGTATTGCTATGAAGGAGATCACTTGGCCCTCATCTATGAGTTTCTGCCTAATGGAGACTTGAAACAACATTTGTCAGGTAATATTTTCTAGTTATTTCACGTGTACATAGTATTAACTTTTGAAACTTAGAATACTCTAGTAGATATGATAATCTAAATATACAGGAAAAGGAGGTAGACCTATCATCAACTGGAGAATTCGACTACAGATAGCTTTGGAGGCAGCATTAGGTTGGTACTAAGTTAAAATCCTTAAAGATAAGATATCGATTCAATTAGGTTTACAACAAATCAATACATGGTTCCAATGCATAGGACTGGAGTACTTACATATTGGATGCACACCACCAATGGTTCATAGAGATGTCAAAACAGCAAACATATTGTTAGATGAGAATTTCAAGACCAAACTCGCTGATTTTGGCCTCTCAAGATCTTTCCAAAGTGGATGCGAATCTCAGGATTCAACAGTGATTGCTGGTACTTGTGGATACCTTGATCCTGAGTAAGTTTCTTTTACTATTTTAAAATACAAACACACGTTTGATCTTGATTTTTCTACACCTTCTTCAATGGTTAAATAGTATATACCATGTTTTTGTTTTTGCAGATATTGCCGTACAAGTCGGTTGGCTGAGAAGAGTGATGTCTATAGTTATGGGGTCGTGTTATTGGAGATGATCACAAACCAACCTGTGATTTCTGAAAAGTGTCACATAGCAGAATGGGTTGGCTCTACGCTTAAGAGAGGTGATATAACTGAGATCATGGATCCAAACCTTGGCGGGGCTTATGACTCTAACTCTGCGTGGAGAGCTGTTGAGCTGGCAATGTCATGCGCTGATCCTTTTTCCTCAAAACGACCAACCATGTCTCAGGTTATTAGCGAGTTAAAAGAGTGTATTGTGTGTGAAAACTCGAGGATGAATAACAATGGAGGGATAGAATCTCAACAAGTGAGCATTGTCTTGGATACTTCGGTGGTTCCTGGAGCAAGATAGTTTTGATGTTGTCTACCTATTGTACCAATATGGAATTAAAAATCAATTAGTCATTTGGCTTTGAGAAATTGAAAAATCTCTTCTTTTTTTTTTTTAAACACAACTTTCATTTAGACCTTTTTTTTTTTTGAATGAATGCTAAATTTATTCATCTCAAAACCTTTTGTACAATAAATGCATCATTGTTTGGAAAAGAATGATACTAACTCAACTTCTGTACAAGATTAACTATAAGCTATCGACTTCCAAACCAAAGCTGCATAGCAGTTTGTAGTCTTGAACGTCATGCCCTGTTTATTGAAGAGATGCGATTTCGCACTTGCTTATCAATTCTTGAGAGTAACAGAGCAGCTGACCACTCTCGTTCTCCCACCCGACGGCCATTTCTCTCCTGCCACACCGAGTATACTGCTGTTTGAAATGAATACCGAATCAGGAAAGTTGTTGTTGCATCCCTAGTACCCTCAGCCACAATACTCAGAATCTGATTCCAATTGTTAGAGAACCGAGAGGCTAACAGCCTACCCACAAGGCCAGACCAGATAGTTTGAGAATAAGGACAGGTGAAAAATAGGTGATCTCTTGATTCCATGGAGCTCTTACACAACAAACACAGAGTATCAGCTTGTGGGTTCCATTTTAGGATCCTGTCCCCTGTAGCTAGACGATCCTGAGTAGCGAGCCATGTTATGAACGAATACTTTGGAATCATGCCCCTAAACCACACCCCTTTGCTCCAAGTAACACGCGGGGAGTGACTTCTTATGATCTCCCAAGTTTGCTTCGTACTAAAACAAGACTGGAAGTTCCCTGCCTCTGTTTTCCACAGTCGAGTGTCATCTTCTAGTGATAGGCCTCTGATCCGAAGATTTAGAATCTCTCTCTCTATCTGAACCAAAGTCTCCACTCTGTGTCTGCGACGTCTGTATGTTTGGACTACTACCTCCACAGTAGTATTGATTGGAATGCCTAAAGCAATATCCTCGAGACCCGGTCAAGTCTATCAATCTATCAAGTCTAAATAAATGTTCATTTAGACCTTCAAACGTTAGGTGAGGGAATTAACTCCTCATTGACAAATCTCATATTCTATGTTCTTTGGTGTTTTTTGGTTTCATCGTGTCTTGAGCACATGTCAATTTGTTTTAAGTGTACTGCTTGTGAGTTACCTTTTTTTTTGAACACAATAATTAATTAATTAGACCTCCAACCAAAACTAGTTGGGGAAAGCAGAGTACATAGCAGATTTGGCTAAGGTATCAGCCATAAAGTTTTGTGATCGCGGAATGAAACTAAAAGAAATGCGAGAAAAATGATAAGATAGAGCCTCGATGTCCCGAATGATTCCGTAGATATCCGCCGAGTGATACTTCGAGGAGAGGGCATTGATTAGTGCCTGACAGTCTGACTTGATGCAGATTAAAGTGATTCCAGCGTCGAGGGCGTGGAGGAGGGCTGACCGGATGGCGAGTGCTTCAGCCATCAGAGGTGATGAGATGTGTTCAAACATACGGGTGAGTTACCTAAACTCAAGTTCCTGAGAGAATTTGAACTTCTAAGTATGAGTTGTGATTAGAGTTAAGTATGAGTTTTGATTAGAGTTACTCTTAATAAATAGTGTTTAATCCCTTCTGGAACTTGTTTTTCTTATATACTTTTGTTTGATCTCCTTTGGAAGTGTAAAGATACATATCGTGTGTGGCTCAAGAAAACCAATGTTGTACCAAATATGACACGGTCCTATATCAACTTCTCTATAAAGAAAAACTAAAAGAAACAGAAAATGGTTGTAATCTCTTCTCTTTGACTTATCTCTGCCCTTAAACGAAATAATATGTTACTAGTCAAACAAAGAAAGTAGATTGCTGTTGGACTAGTCTTAATATAATTTGTTTTTTTGGTAAAATAGTCTTAATATAATTGAGTCTTCGTCTTTGATGTAATAGTCTTAATATAATTGAGTCTTCGTCTTTGATGTAATAGTTCCTTCTTAAATCTTAACGTGATTCTGTCTCTGCTCCATATTTTCCATGAATATGTTAATGATGGTGATGTTGGGCCACTCTTGTCCTTTAATTCCGTCGGTGGAGTTGCACTACTAGTCTAGAAAACTCGTTTACTCGTTTCTGTTGATTTGACAAAGTCTATTTTAGAAAGGACTTGAAAAGTCTTTCTTTTAGCTTTATACATGCTCCCTTTATTTTTATATTTTTTTTTTTTTTTTTTTTGTAACTTATGCTCCCTTTATCTTCCACAGCCTGGGAATGATTTTCTTGATATTCCCTTGGCAGGTAAGAGAATATGACAAAATTTCTTGGGCTATTGCTGTCACTAATCGCCATCATCCATATTATTCAAGCTCAAGGCCAACAAGGTATTATTATTATATATTTTTTGAAACATTCTTTTCGGAAAGTTTGGGTTCTCAGAAGTGGATTACAATGTCTGTTAACAGGATTCACCAGTTTGGATTGCGGGCTGCCCGCGAATGAAACGTCTCCTTATGAAGAGAGTTATACTAAACTGATGTTCACTTCGGACGAAACGTTCATACGTAGCGGAAGAAATGGTCGAATCCGAGAAAATCCTGAGGGATTCGCGAAGCCTTACGAGACGCTTAGATATTTTCCAGATGGGATACGGAACTGCTACGGTCTAAAAGTTGAGAAAGGCAGGACACATATGATCGTGGCTAGGTTTGTATATGGGAATTACGATGGTTTTGACGTTAAACCCAAGTTTGATCTGTATCTTGGACCTAATCTATGGGCCACGATAGATTTCCAAAGGCTAGGGACGAATAGTACTAACGAAGAGATCTTACACATGCCAACGTCAGACTCGTTGCAGATTTGTCTTGTCAAGACTGGGGAAACTACGCCGTTCATATCGGCTTTGGAGATACGGGCACTGGGAAACGATTCTTATATCACTAAGTCTGGTTCCTTGATGCGTCTCTCCCGGAGCTACTTCAGCAAGTCAGGATCTAATATAAGGTAAGTGAATATTAGTTTAACAACGTTTCTCCTCTCCAGCTCTGGTTTGCTTCTGTATGTTTTGCACTTTTGTAACCAGTTTCCAAGATAAATTCCCAGTTCATCCGTTTCAAATTATGATGTTGTTTAAGGTTATTTTAAACAAATTAAGAAAAACGAATTAAATATTCAGTTTTACCAGTGTTTGACTATTGAAATTCTAAAGCATTTCTTGCTTTTTCATTTAGTTAGGAATAAAATAGATAAGTAATGACAAAAGTTGCACTGAAATTATAAAGTGACATATATTGTAACAGAAAGTTTACTCTAAAGTGACATTTAATTTGAAACAAAAGAGTCTGTTTAATCTTATTTACCCATCGTACTGCTAAAACAATACTATTCACTTCACAGGTACATGAAAGATATCTATGATCGCGAATGGGTAGCACATAATGGAGCCAGCTTTCAAAAGGAATGGACACAAATTTCCACCGCTCTTGACGTGAACAATTCCAACAAATATGTTCCACCAAAAGATGTGCTGATACATGCTGCCACGCCTACTGATGCTAATGCGCCATTAACGATTGAATTGCCTTCAGGAGGTTCTGGTGAAGAGTACTACTTTTACGCACACTTTGCCGAGATCCAAGACTTGCAGGCAAAGGATACCAGAGAGTTCAACATCTCATTGAACGGAGAAGTTTTATCTGACCCTATCATTCCTAAGAAGCTTGATATAACTACTGTTTCAAGCGTGGGAACTTGCCAAGGAATGGAATGCATTTTGCAGCTCACAAGAACCAACAGATCAACTCTTTCACCTCTAATTAACGCCTTGGAAATCTTCACAGTCATCCGATTTCCTCAATCTGAAACCGATGAAAACGATGGTATGCGGAAACAAATCATAAACATAATAGTACTTGTGACAGTTCATAGATTAATTGTTAACATCATTTAAACTTTTTTTAATGTAAGTGGCTGCTATAAAAAACATTGAAGCCAAGTATGGATTGAGTAGAATAGCTTGGCAAGGCGATCCATGCGTCCCTCGACAGTTTTTATGGGGCGGGCTAAACTGTAGTAACACGGATATGTCTATATCGCCAAGAATCACTTCTTTGTAAGTCGTGAGTTCAGTACGTACTACACATGCATGCACACTCACTCACTCTTCAAGATCTCTTGGTATTTAATTGTGATCATTAACACTTTTGAATGTAATTTTCAACAATGCCCAGAAACTTATCTTCAAGTGGTTTAACTGGAAACATCGCAGCTGCTGTTCAAAATCTTCCACAACTAGAAAAACTGTAAGTATTTTCATTGTTGATTAGAGGTGAAATGTTGTTACTATAGAGATGGGATATATTGGCTAAGATATGGTTACCATACTCTCTCTTGCTAACATTAGAGACTTGTCAAATAATAACTTGACTGGAGGAGTGCCAGAGTTTCTAGGCAACATGAAATCCTTGATGTTCATGTAAGTTTCTCTCAACATATTTTATAATGCTTTTCAAAATTCAACTCAGATGAAGCCAGTTACAAAAAAAAAAAAAAAATTCAACTCAGATCATAGTCGTCTTTTGACAGAAACTTGAGTAGGAACAATCTTAATGGCTCAATTCCACAAGCTCTACAAAAGCAAGGACTAGAGCTATTGTAAGAAACCTTCCTCATATCTTTTCAAATATATTCAGTAACAATCCACAAGCCCTTTTGCGTTGTGCAACTGTTGTCCTCAACAAACCTTGTCTACTTGTAGGGTTGATGGAAACCCCATGCTTTGTCTCTCTAATGCATGTAGAAAACGACCTAAGAAGAAAGTTCTTGTGCCAATTGTTGCATCAATTGCTTCTGCGGCCGTAGTCATTGCTGTATTGGTTATTTTCCTTGTATGGAGAAAGAAAAAAGCAACTGCTGTGGGAGGTACTGGCAAGATAGACTTTAAATAAAAAAATCTAGGGATTCTTGTGAATGTCATAACATATAAAAAACTTTTATGGTAACGCCCTTATGCTGATTATAGATCTACCCCTGCCACCAGGTACATCTATGGTGAATGATACATTTGCTAATAAGAAAAGCAGAAGGTTCACATACTCTGAGGTCGTCAAAATGACAAATAACTTCCAAAGAGTTATTGGCAAAGGAGGTTCTGGTATGGTGTATCAAGGTACTGTAAATGGTTCCGAAGTGGCTATTAAACTACTCTCTCAAACTTCAACTCAAGGCTATGAACAATTCAAAGCAGAGGTTTTCATAATTCTTTAGCCTTCCCAGTTAAACTATATAATTTGTTTCTACATTCACTAAGGTAATAGATTTCAATATTTTCTTGATATGGGTCTTGCCTTAGGTTGATCTTCTTCTGAGAGTTCACCATACAAATTTGGTGAGCCTCGTCGGGTATTGCTACGAAGGAGATCACTTGGCCCTCATCTACGAGTTTCTGCCCAATGGAGACTTAAAACAACATTTGTCAGGTGATATTTTTTATAGAAATTTCACGTGTAGCAGTAACTCATGAAACTCAGAAAATCAGAATGATCTTTGTGTATACAGGAAAAGGAGGTAGATCCATCATCAACTGGAGTGTTCGTCTACGAACAGCTTTGGAGACAGCACTAGGTTACTAAGTTAAAAAACCTTAGGACAAGATATCAATTCAATTGTTTTTACATCAAATCAGTTGATATAGATGATTTTATTGCATAGGGTTGGAGTACTTACATGTTGGATGCACACCACCGATGGTTCATAGAGATGTCAAAACTGCCAACATATTGCTAGATGAGAATTTTAAGGCTAAACTTGCTGATTTTGGGATCTCAAGATCTTTCGGTGGACGCGAATCTCAGGAATTCACGGAAGTTGCCGGTACTCATGGATACATTGATCCCGAGTAAGTAGTTTACACACACACACACGCTTGTTCTGAAATTTTCTATACATTCTTAAATGGTTTGAGTTTTACCATGCTCTTGTATTGTAGGTATTACCGTACAAACCGGTTGGCTGAGAAGAGTGATGTATATAGTTATGGGGTCGTGTTATTAGAGATGATCACAAACAAACCCGTGATCTCCGAAGAGTATCACGTAGCGGAATGGGTTGGCACTAAGCTTAACCAATGTGATATAACTGAGATCATGGATCCAAAACTTTGTGGGGATTATGACTCTAATTCTGCGTGGAGAGCTCTTGAGCTGGCAGTGTCATGCACTGATACTTCTTCCTCAAAACGACCAATCATGTCTCAGGTTATTAACGAGCTAAAAGAATGTATTGCATGTGAAAATTCGAGGATAAGTAACAATGGAGGCCTGCTAGAATCTCAAGAAATTAACATTAGCTTGGATAGTACGGTAGTTCCTAGGGCAAGATAGTTTTGAGTGTTGTATACCTGTAGTACCAATATAGACTCAACAAATACATTTGTTATTTACATATTTAGCTAAAATCGTAAAATTTCCTGAGTGTGGACTAAGGTGAATATGGTTTCTGTAGTTTTGAGTGTTGTCTGCTCTTTGGTGATTTTTGGTCTATAGTTCACGGCTTGAAAGTTCAATTCATAGAACGAAAGTAACTCAACAGAAGTCCACATCATATTCTCAGCTTATAAAAACAACACTATGATCATATTTGGCAAATATATAGTGGTTAGAAGAATTTCTTCGTGCATCATTAATACATCTTTGGGTATGATTTAATTTATAGTTTCTTTGGAAGTAAGATGCATATTCTCTGACCAAGAAACTACTGTTGCCCCAAATACGACATTGTCCCAAATCAACTTCTCCGTAAGAACTAAAGAAAGAAGAATGTGGTTGTGATTTCTTATTGACTTATCTCTGCTCCCAAACAATGACGCTAAGCACCTGGATTAAGAGACTATAAATTAATGAGAGCAGTGAAAAAAAGCATTATTGTTAGTCTTATATAATTGAGCCTCATTTGATGTAACAATTTATTCCTTAACGTAATTCTAGTATGCTACTTATTCTCCCATCAATATTTGAGCATGTTCATCTTAACCCTCGCCTTCTGTATTTTATGTAGAGTTCTAAAACAAGCTCAAAAGTGGTGTATATGTTCATAGATTGTCAGATTCCATAATTAAGAGACTGCCATAAGCTTTCTAGAGTTATCTTTAAGTTATTTGTTTTTGAATATTTGTAAAATTTATTCAAAGAAAACAAACTTTTGTACATCAAGTATATCTGTTTAGACCTTACTGACTTTAAAGAGATAAAAACAGAAGATCATGTGTTGGAAAACAGAACCTAGGCCCTTGAAGCGAACCAGCGTTGCAGCAGAGCTTCATAATTCCTGTGACCCGTAGCTGAAACCGCTAAACACCAGTTACGAATCTGTTTGTCAATCATCTTAACCAAAGAGGCGGGGTTCATAGGCGTTGCGCCATGAAGTCGATCATTTCTCTACCTCCATATAGAGTGAACCGATGCCTGCAGCGTGTACCGCAGCAAGAACCTTGTTTTAGAGTCCAGTGTCGTGTCCATTATCAGTTGGAGAAGAACACCCCAAGCTGCAGAGAAACGGGTACATAGGAGCCCTTTTGTTAAGAGGGATCACACTTCCGTAGAGACACACATTCGAAAAAAATGTGGTCGCAGGTCTCAGTCACTTGGTTGCAGAAGATACACAAAGAGTTGATACCACTGTTTCAAGCATCCATACGATCACCCGTGGTTAATCTGTTGTGGGTAGCTAACCAGGTGCAGAAAGCATATTTTGGGGTTGCATATTGAAACCAAATCCCTGAGTGCCATTGGACCTGAGAATGTTCTTTTCGAATCAGATTCCAAGTTATTTTGGTACTGAACTGTGACCGATAGTTATCTCCACTCTGTTTCCATAAAGAGACATTTGCTTTGTCTGTTATTTTGTTCCTTTGGTTCTCCAAAGCCGACTCAAACAAATTGTAGACATCTACCCGGTGAGTACGTCTGCGTCGTGCTACAGCAGATGCTACTGAAGCCGTAGCTGATATGCCCATCTCAATACAGCCCCTTGCTCCTACCTGATCGATTAAAGGTCCCATATCTGTCCAAGTATCATACCAGAACGAAGTTGATTGTCCATTTTGAACATCCATCCGATGAAGAGCCTTTGCTTTGTCTCTATACTTCAAAAGTTTACGCCACATCCAAGATCCCAAACAAGTATTTTCTTTCACTGTCCAGAAGTTCCCATTCCGAAATAGATTTTCCTGGACCCACTTAACCCACAGTGAAGATCGCTGAGATGTTAGTCGCCACACAAGTTTCAAATAGCTGACCATATTTGCTTCTTTTAACGGCTGTAAGCCCAGTCCCCCTTCTCTCTTTGGTGTGCAGACTGTCTCCCATGAAATCTTAGATTTCCTAGGATTCAAAGTAGGACATGACCACAAGAAAGCAGAGCAAAGACGATCTATTTCCTTTAGGCATTCTCCCGGTAGTCAGAAGGAAGACATCCAAAAATTAGTTATGCTCATAAGAACCGAACAAATTAGTTGGAATCGACCTGCCATCGATAGAAAACGGTTGGTCCAAAGACTGATGTATTTCCTTATCTGTTTGAGAAGAGGCTGATAGTCTTGAGTTCCCATACGTTTAGTACGGAGAGGAAGTCCGAGATATCGAACAGGGAGTTCACCTGATTCAAACTGGTACTGCGAGTGGACTACTTGGCGAGTCGAGTCCTGCACACCAGCATAGTAGATGGTCGATTTCTCCATGCTTATGTGAAGGCCTGATGTTTTGGCAAAGTTGTCAAACACCGCAACTATGCTGTCAATGGAGCGAATTTTGCCGTCAGTAAACACTAGGATGTCATCAGCAAAACTCAAGTGGGTCAGTCCAAGATTCTTGCATTTCGGATGGAAGCCAATCTTTCGATCCAAAGCTGCTTTATCCAAAAGCTTTGAAAGGACATTCATACAGATGACAAATAAATAAGGAGAGAGAGCACAACCCTGCCGCAAGTCTCGTTCACTTTTAAAAAATCCTGCTAGTTCTCCATTCACTTGAACTGAAAAGTAGGCTGTTGTGACGCACAGTGAGATCCAGTGAATGAACTTCGGGGGAAAATACATAGCCTCAAGAGTATTGAGAAGAAAATTCCACTGCACAGAGTCAAACGCTTCGGGGGAAAACGCTTTTTAAGTTATTGCATGTTTTATTATAGCCATGTTCGTTTAACGAACGCGGAACAGAGACGCGGCGTCATAGATTTGTTCATAAGTTTTCCGGTGTTGCCGCTGAACAGAGACGAGGCGTCAGAATAAAATAAGCTTTCCGGTGTTGCCGCTAACGCCAAAAAAAGTAGCGACCATTATTCCTCATTTCTCGCTCCTCTGTGCGACTGAAAACAAAAGATTTCTTCCCTTGTTCTTCTCTCTTTCCCTTTGGATACTCCTTTTTTCATTCTGAATTTTGATCTCTAGCCGCTGCCGCAGCGTTCGTTTAACGAATAGGGCTTATATCTACTTAAGCAAAACTCATGTTGACTTTCTCAAGTTCATAACCTTGACTTTTCTTTTGGCTCGGAGGTATGGTTGCCCCCTGCGATATCATATATCTTCGTTTTGTCAAACCATGTTTTATCTTTGAGAGCTTCACGTGGTTTATGTTTGACTTTGCATTTTGTTCACACTCACGTTATTTAAAATCAATAACTGAAAGACTTTTGCGAAGGACTATATCATGTCACGTAACGTTACAGCAACATCCCTATTAAGAAGTATATTCTTGTTTTTATTATGGAGAATAGCATGCACCATTGACTTGTTAAAGTCTTTCTTTTAGTCAATGATTTGGGTTTGCTTATTTGTTCTCTATTTATCTTCCATAACTTAGCCAACGAGTTTCTTTATTTCTATTGGGAGTTAAGAGAGTATGGAGAACTATCTTGGGCTTTTATTGGCGCTATTTGCAGCTTTTGCCATTACGAATTTTATTCAAGCTCAAGAACAACAAGGTATCAGATATCTTCTTTGTTATATATACCTTCCTACTACTAAAGTTTTTTTTTTAATTTTAATTTTAACTGCACTGGTTTTCATGGTCAATCTTTACCATGTCTGCAAGCAGGGTTCATCAGTTTGGATTGTGGGCTACCTGCGAATGGACGGTCCCCTTATAATGATACGTTTAGCAGGCTGCACTTCTCCTCGGACGCAACATTCATCCAGAGTGGAAAAACTGGTAAAATTCAGTCAACTCTGGTGAGTAGATTCATGAAGCCATACACAACGCTGAGGTACTTTCCAGATGGTATACGGAACTGCTACAATCTAAATGTGGGGAAGGGGAGTAAATATCTGATCAGAGCTACTTTTATATACGGAAATTACGATGGTCATGACATTAAACCAGTCTTCGATCTTTATCTTGGACCTAATCTATGGGCCACGATAGATTTGGAAAGAGCGGTGAATGGTACACGGCAAGATATGTTACACATCCCAACACCAAACTCGTTGCAGATTTGTCTTGTTAAGACTGGCGAAACTACACCACTAATATCGGCTTTGGAATTACGGCCAATGGAAAATGTTTCTTATAGCACTGAATCTGACTCCCTGAATCTTTACAACATGTATTATCTTAGCAAGTCAGGATCTCAGATACGGTAAGTAGACTTCAACTTAACAATGGCTCTTCTTGTTTTTATTTTCCGGCTTCTCTGTTTCTTCTTGTCTATATTTTTTCCTTTGTATGAATTATAGTGTTCCTTGACATTAATTATACATTGCTAAAACAACATCGTCACCACTACATAGGTACTCAAGAGATATCTATGACCGGATATGGAGATCATACTTTAAGATGGAATGGACGCAGATTTCCACCGATCTCGATGTGGTCCATTCCAACAAATATGCTCCACCGAAAGATGCACTAAAATATGCTGCCACGCCTACTAATGCCAGTGCGCCATTGACGATTGAATGGAGTTCAGCAAATCCTGATGCCCAATATCACTTATACGCACACTTTGCTGAGCTCCAAGATTTGGAGGCAAATGAAACCAGGGAGTTCAGCATGGTATGGAATGGACAACATTATTATGGCCCTCTAGTTCCGTTGAAGTTAAATTTACTAACTATCTTTAATAAGTCACCAAGAACTTGCAATGGAGGGAAATGCAGTGTTCAGTTGATAAGAACTAACAGATCAACTCTTCCACCGCTACTTAATGCTTTTGAAGTCTTCACAGTTATTCACCTTCCACAGTCCGAAACAGATGAAAGCGACGGTATGTGACTTTCTATTACCAGATTATGCATTTAAGGTCTTATGTTTTTTATTCATATAGTAAGAAAAAAACATAGATGCAATAGATTACTCAAGACACAAACCTTTTCATGTCAGTGAGTGCTATAAAAAGCATCGCAACAAGCTATGCACTGAGTAGAATCAACTGGCAAGGTGATCCATGCGTCCCTCAACAGCTCAGGTGGGACGGTTTAAACTGCACCAACACGGTTGCGTCCATGCCACCAAGACTCACTACTTTGTAAGTCTAAAGTTTTGTTGTACTTTCCCTCACAGACTCTTCAATATTTGATAGTATTCGTGATCACTAACACGTAAAATCTGATTCTGAACACTAGAAACTTGTCTTCAAGTGGTTTAACTGGAACAATAGCAGCTGCCATTCAAAACCTTACACAGTTAGAAAAACTGTAAGTATTAAGATTGTTTAATGAAGGCGAGAAATTGGTATTAAGGATGGATAGCTGGATGGATGGGAATAAATGTGATAACGTCCTTCCATGTATTAATTTATTCTGTCTTTCTAACATTAGGGACTTGTCGAATAATAACTTGACTGGAGGAGTGCCTGAGTTTCTAGGCGACATGAAATCGTTGACGGTCATGTATGTGATTCTCTAGATATATTTTCCAGTAGATTTTAAAATTTCACCTCATTTAAGAGTCGTTTTTAACAGAAATTTAAGCGGGAACAATCTTAGTGGTTCACTTCCTCAAGCCTTTCAAAGGAAAGGACTAGAGCTCTCGTAAGAAAATTTCCACATAGCTTTTGAAATTTATCATTCATTACCTATAACCCTTTTGGTGCATTTGTTGTCCTTAACAACCCTTGACTTGTTGTAGTGTTGAAGGAAACCCAAGACTTTGTCTCTCTAGTCCATGTAAAAAGCCAACTAAGAAGAAAGTTGTTGTGCCAATTGTTGTATCAGTTTCTGCAGCCACTGTCATTTTTGTAGTGGTTCTTTTTCTTGTAGTCAGAATGAAAAACCCAAGTATTTGGGAAGGTAATTGCAAGAGATCCTCTAATTGCATTCTAATGCAACTCTATTTTCTCCTCGTATTTTCTTCTAAAATAGAGTAACTCTGTTATAAAAGTGGATTTTCTCCAATGGTATGTTTATATAATAAAATTACTTTATACTAGAATCGAATACAGAGAAATGTTATTTTTTTACTCTACACACCTCTATAATAGAGTTATTATATTTTAGAATAGAATATAGAAAATAAAATAAAGTTGCATTAGAGATGGTCTAAATAAAAAACCATATAAAAAATGTTTTAAATGCCGTTGATAACATTTTTATTCCGATGTACAGGTCTCCATTTGCTACTGGGGACGTCAATGGCAAATGTTACATTTGTTAATAAGAAAAGCAGAAGGTTCACATATTCAGAAGTCATCAAAATGACAAATAATTTCCAAAGAGTTTTAGGTAAGGGAGGGTTCGGAATGGTGTATCATGGTACTGTAAATATTTATGAACAGGTGGCTGTTAAAGTACTCTCTCAGTCTTCAACTCAGGGCTCTAAAGAATTTAAAGCAGAGGTATTCATATTTCTACAGAAAACATTATCAGTTAACTTGTGATGTGTTTCTACTGTCGACCAAAGGTTATCCATCTCAATATTTTCTTGACATGAAGGTTGATCTTCTTCTGAGAGTTCACCATACAAATTTGGTGAGCCTCGTGGGGTATTGCTATGAAGGAGATCACTTGGCCCTCATCTATGAGTTTCTGCCCAATGGAGACTTAAAACAACATTTGACAGGTAGCATTAGCTCATGAAACTCAAAAAAACTTGAACGGATCTAATGAGCTGATATACAGGAAAAGGAGGTGGATCCATTATCAAGTGGAGTGTTCGACTACGAATAGCTTTGGAAGCAGCATCAGGTTCATAATTTAAAAGCACCGCAAGGAAATATATTGATTCAATTTATTTACAGCAAATCAGTTGGTACACATGATTCTATTGCATAGGATTGGAGTACTTACATATTGGATGCACACCGCCAATGGTGCATAGAGATGTCAAAACTGCCAACATATTGCTGGATGAGAATTTGAAGGCTAAACTCGCTGATTTTGGACTCTCTAGATCTTTCCAAAGTGGAGGTGAATCTCAGGTTTTGACCGCAATTGCTGGTACTCTGGGATACCTTGATCCTGAGTAAGTATTATCAGTTTTCATATATACACACAAACACTTGTTCTTGAAACTTTGTGTTCCTTCTTCAATGTTTAAAAATAAGTATGTTGTTGTCATGCAGATGTAACAGTTCTGGTCGACTGAGTGAGAAGAGTGATGTCTACAGTTTCGGGATTGTGTTGTTGGAGATGATCACAAACCAACCCGTGATTAATCAAACTTCAGAAATTTTACACATAACACAATGGGTTGGCTTTAAGATCAGCCAAGGTGATATCATTGGGATTATGGATCCAAACCTTGGCAAAGATTATGACTCTAATTCTGCGTGGAGAGCTCTTGAGCTGGCATTGTCATGCGCGAATCCTTCTTCCTCAAAACGACCATCCATGTCTCAGGTTATTCAGGGTCTAAAAGAGTGTATAGTGTGTGAAAACTCGAGGGAAAATAATAATCAAGGCTTGGAATCTCAAGCAATGAGCATTGGCTTGGACTCTTCGATGGATCCCATGGCAAGATAGTCCCGAGTGTTGTCTACTTGTGATACTTAAAATGGAAGCAACAAATCGATAAAGTTACACTTTTAGAAAAATCTGTAAACTAGTCAACATGTTTTGTTTTGTTTTATTTTGTTCATTAACATGTCCAGATCATATTCTCTATTCTATTTGTGATTATTGGGTTCTTCATCTGTGTCAGGAGAACCACGAACAGGTCATTTTTGCACGATCATTATACTCTGTTATTTGGTTTCTTTGTATTTGTTTACTCTTGATTCTTGATTACATTACCTCTAAGAGCTGTGATAATGGCTCCTTGTTTGCAATTGTGTTTTATTACATTCACTTGCTTTTTGTAACTTTATTGCTGTCTTTGAAACAAAAGTAGGTCTTTCACTCTAGTCAACGACCATTAGAAAGTTGATTTTTTTCTTAACATTTCTCCATACGTCACAGCGGTGAGTCCTTTGTGTGTGACAGTAAACAACTATTGTCTGACCAACGTCACTTACCAAGTTCTTGATATTAAACATTCTTCCCATTGTGAAGTTTCACTAGAAAACACATTTACTAGCAAGTCTAGCAATTCAGAGATTGATCTCAACGTTATCTCTTCTCTGTGCTCTGTATTTCCCTTTTTTCATTCCTCTGCTATTTTCAAGCAGTTTAACTGGAAACTAAAGCGGTTGGCATTCAGAATCATATGCAGCTAGAGAGACTGTATAGCGGTGGCAATGAACTGGATGAACATCCATTTTCTAAATTTCATCTTAAAAAGTTTAGGGACTTGTTTTAAGAAAAGAAAAAGTTTAGGGACTTGTCAAATAATAATTTAAATCGCCTATGTAGAGCTATCACCCCCGGGAACTCTTGATGACAAAGCCAACTGAGATAGACGAAAGTAACCAGAACTTCAACTTCTTTTACTTATGGGATCTGAGTACAGAGCTCATGATAATGGCTGCTTGTCCAGAATCATTTATCATTAGCTTTAAACATTGAGTGTCAACTTTTAAGCTTTTTGCTGCCTTTTCAGTTCTTGTGAGGTCTAAGCTGTGCATTCATGAAGAAACCAACCAAAAGAAATGTCTACTAGTCATATGAATGAAAGTTGGAGAGGTTGTCTACACGATCAAAAGTCAACGACCATTGACTATTTCTCAGATTTTCTTCGTGCGTCATGGTGCTTCAGTCTAGTGGGTATTAAAGCCAACTTGCTGCGTGGTTTGTTTGATACATTCTTTGTACTTAAGTATACTAAAGCAAGTTGCATATTATCTGATCAGGAAACTTAAACTATATACATATACACAATTTCATGATAGTGGTGTTTTGAAACATTGTTACCCTTTAAATGTTTCTTCTTTCCATGGTGAAGTAGCATCTGAAATAACAGAATACGGACAGTTTCATTCGCTTGTTTATCATTATTCATCTTCTTCAAGCTCAGGTTAAATTGTTATAAACCAGGCTGACTTACTTGTTGCTATTTAGTCAGCGTATAGATTATTGTGTGCCTAAAAGCTTTGTATTGAATATGGACTGAAAAAAAAACGTCTACTAAATACACAAGTCAACAACCATAAGAAGGTCAACTCTTTGTGAACATTTCTTCATGCATCATTGTGGTGAGTCTGGTGGCTATTTAAACCAATATCTTTTTTTTTGTGTGATTGAAAGGTTCTTTGGAAGTAAGATGCATTATTGTCTGACCAAGAAACTATACTGATGTACTATTCCACAAATGACCTCATTCACCTTCATATAATCATATTAGTGATGGTGGAACATTGTTATCCTCTTATCCTTATTCTTCTTCCCATGGTGAAGTTGCACTAGAAAACACATTTACTCATTCTTTTTTATTGACTTGAAAAAGTCTTTTCTTTTTCAGTTTCGGGTTTGGGTTTTCTTTATATAGTCTCCTTTTATCCTCCTCAGCCAATGGTTTTCTTGATTATTCGTAAGAGAATATGGTGAGGTCTCTTGGAATTTTGTTGCTGATAATCAGAACCTTGGCCATCATTCATATTGTTCAAGCTCAAATCCAGCAAGGTACACACATCTTAGTTGACAAAATAAAATTTATGCCTATTCTTCTTCGATCCTCCTTATTGCCATTTTGGTTCTTCTCTGTTTTTTAACGCTGAACTTTATTCTATATCGCTCAAAAGGGTTCATCAGTTTGGACTGTGGGCTACCAGCAAATGAACCATCTCCTTATAAAGAGGAGGCAACGGGGTTACAGTTCTCTTCAGATGCAACATTCATCCAGAGTGGAAAAACTGGTAGAATTCATCCAACTGTGGCGAGTAGATTTCTGAAGCCATACACAACGCTGAGATATTTTCCAGATGGAACAAGGAATTGCTACAACCTACGCGTTGAGAAGGGGAGAAATCATCTGATCAGGGCTAGTTTTCTGTATGGAAACTATGATGGCCTTGACAATAACCCCACGTTTGATCTTTATCTTGGACCTAATCCATGGGCCACTATAGATTTGCATAAGCTAGTGAATGGTACACGAGAAGAGATTATTCACATCCCAACATCAAACAAGTTGCAGGTCTGTCTTGTTAAGACTGGGCCGACTACACCGTTGATCTCGACCTTGGAAGTACGGCCCATGGGAAATGATTCTTATAGCACTCAATCTGGTTCTCTGAATCTTTTCTTCCGGTTTTATTTTAGCGAATCAAAGACTACCCTAAGGTAACTCAACTCCAACTTAACAATATCTCTTGCTTTTGATCTGCTTTGTGTGGCTATGTTCTTCAACTTAACCCTAACACTCGTTAGCTTTGTCAAGGTCTAAGATTATTTCTGGAACTAAACAAACATGTAAGACAAGATACAAAAAAAAAAAGGAAACAGAGCAATTTGATAATATTATAACGGATTAGAATAATATTATCTAGTGTTCAAGAGCTAGGCGCTAAGCAGGTGGTGATTCTAACACTGCTAACGCTTAATCGGAAGCCTAAATTGTTACTAAATTAAATAGTTACAAATTATTCTCAATACTTATTTGCTTATTTCACTGCTAAACATTGGTGTCTTTCACCCTAAGGTACCCGGACGATGTGTATGATCGCCAATGGACAGCTTATTTTTGGAAAGAGTGGACTCAGATAACCACCACAAGCAATGTGGGAAACACCAACGACTATGAACCACCAAAAGCCGCACTTGCAACTGCAGCCATACCTACTAATGGTAGTGAGCCATTGACGCTTGAATGGTCTAATACAGATAAACCTGATGATCAATACTACTTGTATAGACACTTTGCTGAGATCCAAGACCTGCGGTCTAATGAAACCAGAGAATTCAACATGGTATGGAATGGGGAACTTATGTCGTCTGACCCTTTAGTTCCGGACGAGTTCAAGATTACTACCATCTTAAGCCTGACGCCAAGAACCTGCGCTGAAGGGGAATGTAGTTTTCAGCTGAAAAGAACCAACAGATCAACCCTTCCACCTCTACTTAACGCTTTTGAAGTCTACACAGTTATCCAGTTTCCACAGTCTGAAACAAACGAAAACGAAGGTATGTTTCAGTCTCTTTCCAGCCTAATTAGTTATATCCATCTAACAATCTTGAAACTATTTATGTCAGTGGCTGCTATTAGAAACATTGAAGCCACTTATGGATTGAGTAGAATCAACTGGCAAGGCGATCCATGTGTCCCTTCGCAGCTTATGTGGGACGCTTTAAGCTGTAGCCATGTGGATATCTCCACACCACCAAGAATTACTTCCTTGTAAGTCATAAGTTCACTAGCACACATGCACACACATATATTCTTCAATCTCTGATAGTTAGTATGATCGTTAACACTTTTGAATGTGGTTTATATCACCAGAAACTTGTCTTCAAGTGGTTTAACTGGAAACATAGCAGCTGCCATTCAAAACCTTACTCTACTAGAAAAACTGTAAGAATGTCCCTTGGAAGGCAACACTTGTTATATGTGTGCAAAGAAATCTAATTTAATAACATATCATATTCTCGCCTACAAACTTTAGGGATTTGTCGAATAATAACTTGACCGGAGAAGTGCCTGAGTTTCTAGGCAACATGAAACTATTGTTGGTGATGTAAGTTTTTCTCAAGCATACTTTCTTAATAACTTTCAAATTCCCTGATCATGCTCTCGTATGTATCAAACTTATTTTCTAATGCTTTTTAATTCCACATGGGATCTTGTTTTTTGCTATGCAGAAACTTAAGCGGGAATGATCTCAATGGTTCAATTCCTCAATCTTTACAAAGGAAAGGACTCGTACTATCGTAAGAAACTTCTCTCATATCTTGTGAACTTTTCTTTGTACGTTTGATGTGTTGAAACAACACTTGTTCTCTTGTAGTCTTGAAGGAAATTCAAGGCTTTTTCCCTCTGGTTCACCCGAAAAAACACATAAAAAGACCCTTTTAGTGCCAATTGTTGCATCTGTTGGTTCTGTAGCTATCCTCATTGCCGCATTGGTTCTTTATCTTGTTCTCAGAAAGAAAAAGCAGCCTACTGTAGAAGGTAATTTTCAAGAGAGATTATCCAATAAGGAAGCCATAAATTCAATGAAACTGGTTTTTTTCTAACCCCTAAGTTCTGATCAAGCAGTTGTTCGCCCGCCACCAAGTAGGCCTACTGTGAATGTAACAAATGCTAATTCACCTGAGCCATCAATCGAGACGAAAAAGAGAAGGTTTACTTATTCAGAGGTTATAAAAATGACAAACAATTTCGAAAGAGTCGTAGGGGAAGGAGGATTTGGTGTTGTCTGTCACGGTACTGTCAATGGTGGACAGGTAGCTGTTAAGCTACTATCTCAATCATCAACTCAAGGGTACAAAGAGTTCAAAGCAGAGGTATTTATAGTACAATCCTTCCAACTAATATATGTTTTTAACATCACATGTGTTATTCACTTCTTGTTTGGTGAATTATAGGTTGACCTTCTACTGAGAGTTCACCATACGAATTTGGTAAGCCTTGTTGGATATTGTGATGAAGGAGACCATTTGGCCCTCATCTATGAGTTTGTACCTAATGGAGACTTAAGACAACATCTAACAGGTAAAATATATATGTCTATAATTTTTAAAATGATTTATTACATCTATCATACATAAGTTCATAATTAAATATATGTACTTCCTAAAATCTCGAAAGGGTCTAATGATCTATTATTACACAGGAAAAGGAGGCAGGTCTGTCGTCAACTGGGGTATTCGGCTAAGAATAGCTGTGGAAGCAGCACTAGGTTTGTACTAAGTTAAACCGTAGGACTATAATATTACTATATTAGTTTTACAATAATCAGTTGATATAGATGAATCCATTGCATAGGTTTGGAGTACTTACACATTGGATGCACACCACCAATGGTTCACAGAGATGTCAAAACTACAAACATATTGTTGGACGAGCATTACAAGGCCAAACTGGCTGATTTTGGGCTCTCCAGGTCTTTCCCAGTTGGAGGTGAATCTCATGTTTCGACAGTGGTTGCTGGTACTCCTGGTTACCTGGATCCTGAGTAAGTACATGATGATTAACATTACAGATGTCCTAGAAATTGTTCTCGTCTCCAATGCTTGAGAAGTATACTGTTTTCTTGCCTTGTAGGTATTACCATACAGGCCGGTTGGGTGAGAAAAGTGACGTTTACAGTTTCGGCATTGTGTTATTGGAAATGATCACAAACCAATCAGTGATTGATCGAAACCGCAGAAATTCTCACATAACAAAATGGGTTGGGTCTGAGCTCAAGGGAGGAAATATTGCAAATATCATGGATCCAAACCTTCACGGGGATTATGATTCTCGCTCTGCCTGGAGAGCTCTTGAGCTGGCAATGTCGTGCGCGGATCCAACTTCAGCAAAACGACCAACCATGTCTCATGTTGTTATCGAACTAAAAGAATGTCTTGTATCTGAAAATTCGAGGAGAAATATGAGTCGAAGAATGGATTCACTGAGTTCCCCTGAAGTAAGCATGACCTTTGACAGTGGTATGATTCCCAGAGCAAGATAGTGTGTGTCGCACGTATCGCAAGGACAATAACCTCAGTGTGTTTTGTATGCCTATTGGTTTTCAAAAGTTTATGTAAAAATGAATTAATTACTGAACTGATTGAAGGATGTTCTTTGTAATAAATTGATTAAAATAAATATATATAGTTTCATGAAGATAAAGGAAATAAAAATGCTTGAATCTCGTTTTCAGTTAATATACAAAAACTTGTTGATCTTTATGTTATAAAGAAATGAATGTCTACCTTAGTTTACGTTAGAGCATTTTCAACCTCCACTTTATTTTTCATTTTAAAATAGAGTTTAAAGTAAAATAATTTCAAGCCAACTCTAACTTCATTCTATGATAGAGTAAATAATGGGTTTATTTCATAAATAAAATAATTTATTTATTTATTTATTTATTCATTATTTTTATTTTGAAAAAAAAAAATAGAATGAATCATTTGAGGTGGTCTTAAACAGAAGTGCTATCCGCGCTAACATCCTCGTCAATTATAATATGTACTCAAATAAAGCTAAATCACTCACAATCCATATAGGCATATAGTACATCACTAAGAAAAGGGTAAATAACTAGTTTAAGTGTACCCGATCTGGATGCTCTAATCTTTGGTTTCTCAGACGCATCATGGAAAAAGGAAACAAATACAGCAGCCTTCGGATGCATCTTCAAAAGCAGGGAAGGACAGATCATACACACGACCTCTCGAGTAGAGAGATATGTTGCATCACCACTCATCGCGGAAGCACCGGCACTCCGCTGGACACTCACCACCGCCCTATCGCAGGGTTTTCATAGCATCTGTTTTCACACATACTACAAATCGCTCTTAGCAGCAATCTCTTCAAAGCTTCCTCCGGCTGACCTCTCGGAATCATCTAGGATATCAAACATCTATCTCTTCAATTTTTATCTGTTTCTTTTAAGTTTATTGTGAGACTGTCGAACACTCTAGCTTATCATCTCCCTAAATGTACTCTGTGTACTGCTACTGCTACTTATCGGCCACTACCTTAGTTTCAAGGGTGGTTTTCATGTTTTATTATAAGTTGTGTTGAGAAAAAATACTAGTTCAAGTGTTTAGCAAGGACCAAGTGCTTTGGATGTAACCCTTGTTCAAAAACTCGGCCGCCTAGCCGATTAATCGGCCGAGTAATAGTAAGCCGTGTGCTCACCGTAGCGAGTTGAACAATTCGGGTGATTTCTCCAGTAAACCAAGTTATACCCGCGGAGACCGTATTTTAAGCGCGGAATTGTAAATCGTTGGAACAAAAAAAAAAATCGGCCATATTAACTTAGTATAATTTGGCCCAATATTAAAGGCCCACTAGTAAATAAAAAGGGAAATCTTCACCTATCTTTCCCTTTCCCGACAACAGAACTGGAAATCTTTGTTAACCCTAGTTTCCATTGCTCTTCCTCAATTCAAGTAAATCCAAAGCAGATAACGTGAATCAAATTCGTTCATCGATTGAAAATCCTTTTTGTACCCAATTCAGGGTAATAAACACTAAATCATTCATTCTTTAATTTATTAAATCTTCTTTTCAAATTGTGGATTCCTCAGCTTTGTGTCTTAAGTTTATGTCTTTTATAGTTTGGTAGAAAAGTTTAGTTTAGTAGATTATAAAACGTGATTATTTTTTAATGAAGTATTGGTTCGTGATGGTTCACGTGAATGGAAGTTTATCACTTTGTGAACCGTTGGGTTAGCTTTGGGTTGACCAACTCTTTTGTCTTTCTTGATGTTTAAGATAAAGATTTTGGAAGTTTTTCGTGATGTTTGAATTTAAGTATATCATTTTACAGGACCACATCTCATCTATTTTGTCTCCTAGTGATGTTTGTTTCTTTTTAATATGTTTTGTCTTTATCTTTTGTCTTTGTTCTATTTTGTTTTGGTCTCTTGTCTTTGTCTCTTTTTATTTACAAGACTATTCTCAGAACTCGACAACTCTTATTAAAGTCGACAGTTCTTTTACATGAACTAATTTAAATTTGTGAATTTTTCTTGATTGTATGTTCCTTGATTATTCAGGTTAAGAAGAATGGATATTCCTACAACAGGTTCACCTCCACGCCTTAAACGAAACTCAAATGATGTAGGATGGGATTATGGAGTTTTGTGTGATGCACGATTTCCTGACAAAGTAAAATGTATACTGTGTGGAAAAGAGTTCTCTGGTGGTATTTACAGAATGAAGGAACACATTGGTCATTGTGAGACCAGGAGCTACAAGGTTTGCAACATGTTTTTTGACACTTAATAGTCTATATGAGAAGAAGGCACAACTGAGAAACATGTTTAATAGTGATGAATGGCATGATTGCAAGCATTCCAAGAGTGCAAAGGGGAAGCTAGCGTCTGATACTGTGATGAGTTGTTCATTTTGGAACAATGTTATGGCTGTTTTGAAAGTATTTAGCCCAATGGTGAAGGTTCTGAGACTTGCTGATGGAGAGAAAATTCCTTCTCTTGGTTTTATTTATGGAGAGCTCTTAGTAGCTAAAAATTCTATCAAAGAAGCTACTGACCATTTGGAGAAGAACTACCAACCTATCTTTAGGATCATTGATGAGAAGATGAAAGGTAGGATAGATTCTCCTTTGCATATGGCTGCTTACTTCCTCAATCCATTTTACTTCTACAAAGACCCCAATATTCAGTGTGACTTGGAGGTTATGGATAGATTCATCTAGTGTGTGGAGACATTCTATCATGGTGATTTTGAAAAGCAAGATGCAGTTGTTAATCGTGAAGTTCATCTATACAAGAGTAGAAGTGCCTCTTTGGTAGAAACCTAGCAATGAAAGGCTGTGAAGAGAAGGAAAACTTTGATCCATGTTTATTTTTTTTTATAACTATTTTCACTTAGAAAGTATACTTTACATAAGATGACTTTACCTTTCTCTCATTCAACTTTTTATTCTCAGGAAATTGATGGTCTACATATGGATGTGCTACACCACATTTGCAAAAAGTTAGCAACACGTATCATTGCTTTGACATCTAGTTCTTCTGGCTGTGAAAGAAACTGGAGCAGTTTCGAAGCAGTCAGTATAGTACTTACTTCTTTACAATCTGTTTCTACACTGATATTATAAGTAATCAAATGTCCTTTTCTTTGTTGCAGATACACAAAAAAAAAAAGAAATAGGCTAGATGTGAATAGACTAAACAGTCTAGTCTATGTCCAATTCAATGCAAGATTGTTTAACAAGCTGAAAAAGATAAGAGAAAGCAATGTTGATGTCATTTTTGATGATAGGTAATGAAGACATGGTAATAGGGTTTTTGCCTATTGCAAATGTTGTAGTATAGTGGGGTGAATGTCGAACCAGTCCTAGTGATGTGAATCAGTGAGAATACAAGTCATTTCTTAAGCTAAGTAGATTCAATAGTGGTGAGTGTGTGACAACTAACAATAGCAAACAGAGCAATACAACAAGGTTTTAATCAATTTAAACAAGTGAATCCATGGGTATTGGGAATTGACTTCAAGTAACTAAGATCCAATCTAGGTGACAAGCTTTCAATCAAAGTAATCTCTTAAGTCTAAACACAATTTTAGACAAGTCCTATGTCTAGGTAAATGTCCATTTGCTTAGAAATCATTAAACATCAAATGTCTTTGGCTTAATTCAATCAAGCAATCTTTAAGTTCAAGTTTAATAACTATCTAGCAATTTTAACATCAAGTGTCCTTGGCTAATCTCACTAGAGCTTAGTTGAGTTGATTCAAACACTTCATCTAATCATGTCTGATGAGAAGTGTTTAGAAATCAGGTTTAGAGTGATCAAGACGGCGCCAATTTGATAATAGGTTTTTCTGCCTATTGCAAATGTTGTAGTATAGTGGGGTGAATGTCGAACCAGTCCTAGTGATGTGAATCAGTGAGAATACAAGTCATTTCTTAAGCTAAGCAGATTCAATAGTGGTGAGTGTGTGACAACTAACAATAGCAAACAGAGCAATACAACAAGGTTTTAATCAATTTAAACAAGTGAATCCATGGGCTAAGGGAATTGACTTCAAGTAACTAAGATCCAATCTAGGTGACAAGCTTTCAATCAAAGTAATCTCTTAAGTCTAAACACAATTTTAGACAAGTCCTATGTCTAGGTAAATGTCCATTTGCTTAGAAATCATTAAACATCAAATGTCTTTGGCTTAATTCAATCAAGCAATCTTTAAGTTCAAGTTTAATAACTATCTAGCAATTTTAACATCAAGTGTCCTTGGCTAATCTCACTAGAGCTTAGTTGAGTTGATTCAAACACTTCATCTAATCATGTCTGATGAGAAGTGTTTAGAAATCAGGTTTAGAGTGATCAAGACTAAACAAGCATTAAAAATACTCAACAAGCAAGTTCATACAAGGATCTAATACAATAACACCATAGATCTTCACTAAGTTACTCTAATCTCCCTAACCCATGAATTCTTAAGGAAACTACTCACTAATCTCCATGAAAACACTTAATCTCATAATAGATTGAAGCATATTCAAGTAGATACAACAGAGAATAAAGATAAACAAGGATTAAACAAGCAAAACCAAATTAAAACTCAAGAATAGATGATGAACAATGAAGAACAGCTCAAGAACAAATGTTTTCTCTCAAACTCTCAAAATACAAAATATGAAACTATAAAACTTTCACTCTCTACTCTTTGTTGTATTGTACTCTGTGTATTGTGTGTCTTCCTCCTTCCCCTTGCAGTCTCTTTTATAGCCTAAGTAAAGGAGGATGACAACACATCCATCATGTGAAAGCATAAAGCATAAAACACACTCATAAAAGTTAATCTCCACTTTCTTCCATTATAGAACACCTTTTGCCCCTTCATATGGCCAAAACAGTCTTGCCTCTTCAGAAAAGGTAGAGAAAGTTAGGCCAAAAGAGCCACCAAACTCATGATAGACAACCCATCCCCCATGTTGCAAGCTTTAAAGAGATAAAACTCACTCATTAAAGTTTTCTCCACTTTCTCCATGTTGCACACACCTTTAGAATACCAAAAATAAGAAGAATAATGAATAGTAATGAGTTTTATAGGTTTTAAGTGAATAAAAATGAGTCTAAAGGCTTAAAATTCGAAGGCTATTGTTGATGTTGCTAGGGTGGCCGCTAGGAATGTCATACTGATATGTGTGTAGTATTTTGATCATAAATCCCTCAATACAGCTCCAAACGACTTGAAACCACCTCCATTGTAAAGCTAACTCAATTTACCATGTCTTCCCAAAAGACAAGTTTCAAAAGATATCTTTAAGACCTTCATCCATGCTTGTCTTTCACACGTTCGGTTCAAGACTCCTCGAAAGCTCCTTTTGTGCTCTAATCACCTCCAAAACTCCAAACAATTCATCCAACACCTACAAGATGCAAATGTACATGCAATAGACTCTAAATGCAAATAAACGTAAGGTTAATGCATGAATATATATGAAATAACAAAGCTAAAACTATGCAAAATCACAACACATCAGCAGTCTGGGAAGACCTCTGCAGACAACGATATCATGATGGTCTCAAAAGAATGCAGCACAGTCCTTCAAAACAGAACAGTCAGGAAATTGGAAGATCTTGGAAAATTTGTCCTCTCGGTTTAGGTTCCAGTGTGAATCTCATGCCCTACTCAGTTGCAAAACGCATGGGACTAACCAATTTCCAGCCAACCAGGATTTCATTGGTGTTCGCAGACAGAGCAGTCAAGTTGCCAGTAGGCGTTCTCGAAGACCTCCAAGTTCAAATTGGCAACACCACTGTTCCGGCGGATTTCATGGTTCCGGAGCTCGAAGATGAACCGAAAGACCCTCTCATTCTAGGCCGACCTTTCCTATGCACAGCTGGTGCAATCATTGATGTCCGCAATGGGAGGATCGATCTCCAACTGGGGGATATTGTGATGAAGTTTGAGATGGACGAGCTGCTCAAACGACCTATGTTGGATGGTCAGAACTTCACGATTGACGACGAGAACGCCGCCTTGACCCCTCAACAAGGGATGATTGAAGAAATCCTAGCGGATGGCCCTTTGGAAGTGGCTCTGACACGAGCAGAGTCTAAGCAGAACACATGCAACGTTGATGCTGATGGGTAAGAGAAGATATTTGGTTCGAGTAAAAGCATTGAGAAGATGGTCGCTTTCCTGAGTCTGGGGGAGACGAGCAATCAGGTTCCACAAGAAGGAGCAACTGCTCCTAAACTAGGGAACGAACCGGCCAGCCTGCTCGACGATCCATGGAGCAAACTCGAGGCTCCAAATATCGAATTAAAGTCGCTCCCAGCAGGACTTAGGTATGCATTTCTTGGACCTAATTCCACATATCATGTCATTGTGAAATCTGAACATAATAATATGGAAACTTCTAAACTCTTGTGTGAATTGAGAAAATACCGTAAGACAATAAGGTATTCATTAGAAGAAATTCCTGGTATTTCACCTGATTTGTGCATGCATAGAATACATCTAGAAGATGAATCGATGACTTATGTAGAACATCAGAGGCGGTTAAACCCAAATCTAAAAGATGTTGTTAACAAAGAGATAATGAAACTTCTAGAAGCTGGTGTAATCTATGTGATTTCTGATAGCAAGTGGGTTAGTCATGTTCATGTAGTTCCTAAGAAAGGGGGGATCACTGTGGTTGCTAATGAAAGGAATGAATTGATACATACTAGGACAGTAACCGGTCACCGTATGTGCATTGATTTTCGAAAATTAAATACGGCTACACAAAAGGATCACTTCCCACTCCCATTCACTGATCAAATGCTTGAGAGATTGGCTAACCACCCATATTACTGCTTTTTAGATGGTTATTCAGGTTTCTTTCAGATTCCCATTCACCCAGACGATCAGGAGAAGAAGACTTTCACGTGTCCCTACGTACAGGAGAATGCCGTTTGGGCTGTGCAATGCTCCTGCGACATTCCAGCGTTGCATGATGTCTATTTTCACTAACCTAGTTGAGGACATATTGGAAGTTTTCATGGATGACTTTAGCGTCTATGAGAACTCCTTTTCTGTCTGTTTGTCAAACTTGTGCAGGGTCCTTCAGCGGTGTGAAGAAAATCATCTCGTGTTGAATTGGGAGAAGTGTCACTTCATGGTGCG
>NC_027749.1:7740511-7751946 GCF_000695525.1 Brassica oleracea var. oleracea | reverse complement strand
CTATTCCCATTTATGTTCGGTTGATCATATGTACCGATGGCTCTAGCTTGGCGTTGTGGTTGTCTAGGTCGAAGGTTGGCAGCTCCTTGACCAATGGCCTCTCCTTCTTGAGGCTGATTCTGATGTTGTTCCATCATAAATCCCAATCTGTGTAGGTGAGCCTGTTGCTCTTCTTCTCTTCTTCTCCTTGCGATCTGCCTTTCAAGTGCTTTAATGTCTTCAACTGGTGGAACTAGGTTTGTTGGGCCTCTGCTCCTCAAGTTCATGCACCTGAGATACAAAATTGCTAGGATAGAGTATCAGTAACTAGATATAATAAAAGTAAGACTTAGTCTCAAGTAAGGGCCAAATCTCAATGTCACAATCAGACTAGGATTGGCAACGGCGCCAATTTGATAATAGGGTTTTTTGCCTATTGCAAATGTTGTAGTATAGTGGGGTGAATGTCGAACCAGTCCTAGTGATGTGAATCAGTGAGAATACAAGTCATTTCTTAAGCTAAGTAGATTCAATAGTGGTGAGTGTGTGACAAGTAACAATAGCAAACAGAGCAATACAACAAGGTTTTAATCAATTTAAACAAGTGAATCCATGGGTATTGGGAATTGACTTCAAGTAACTAAGATCCAATCTAGGTGACAAGCTTTCAATCAAAGTAATCTCTTAAGTCTAAACATAATTTTAGACAAGTCCTATGTCTAGGTAAATGTCCATTTGCTTAGAAATCATTAAACATCAAATGTCTTTGGCTTAATTCAATCAAGCAATCTTTAAGTTCAAGTTTAATAACTATCTAGCAATTTTAACATCAAGTGTCCTTGGCTAATCTCACTAGAGCTTAGTTGAGTTGATTCAAACACTTCATCTAATCATGTCTGATGAGAAGTGTTTAGAAATCAGGTTTAGAGTGATCAAGACTAAACAAGCATTAAAAATACTCAACAAGCAAGTTCATACAAGGATCTAATACAATAACACCATAGATCTTCACTAAGTTACTCTAATCTCCCTAACCCATGAATTCTTAAGGAAACTACTCACTAATCTCCATGAAAACACTTAATCTCATAATAGATTGAAGCATATTCAAGTAGATACAACAGAGAATAAAGATAAACAAGGATTAAACAAGCAAATTCAAGAGAATAAGAAGAAAAGAAACTAAAGATTCAAGCTTTCTCTCTCAAGAGTTCTTGTGTTCTTCATAAAAAAGTAGATAGATCCCCAATTATTGTCTGAAAAGTAGTTATATATTACTAAAACTCGAGCTGGGGTTGACCCATAAAAACAGATATTTTTCTCCGTAGTGACCATAAAAGGTCGCTACTAGAGGTCACTACGCCTGTAGCGACCTGAAATGCCCGCTACGGGTGGCCGCTAGGACACTTAGACGATTTTTTCGCATTCTTGAACTCATAGCGACCTCATTATGCCGCTACGGAAGACCGCTACAGAAAGCGCTTCAACTATAGCGGTCTCTCTAACCCGCTACACACTCCCGCTACGGTACTTAGGCGCCTCAGCTCTATCTTCTGTAGCGACCATCTTTTGCCGCTACGCCTGGCCGCTAGGAATGTCATATTGATATGTGTGTAGTATTTTGATCATAAATCCCTCAATACAGCTCCAAACGACTTGAAACCACCTCCATTGTAAAGCTAACTCAATTTCCAGTGTCTCCACAAATTTTGAGCTTCAGAAGAGATCTTTAAGGCCTTCATCCGTGTTCATCTTTCACTCTTTGGACTCAAAATCCCTCCAATGGTCTTCTAACTCATCCATGGTGCTCTCCAACACCTGATATGTACAAATGCAATGATATGCAACCTAAATGTGCCTAAATGATACTCTAAATGACCAAACCATGCAAGAATAAGAAGTTAAAAACATGTAAATTCACAAGATATCAAGACACTGTTGGAGATTGGCTTGTGGAGCATGTAGAAGAGATGGACAGTGACGTTGGTTTTGTTCTTACCACCCAAGCCCCAAGAGTGAGAGATCTATATGATGATGATTTTGAATCAGAAGATGAAAATATTGTGGACATGGAGTTTGAACCTGATGTCTTCCAAGAAAATCATGTCTTTCATAATTTACAGCCTCTTCAACAAGGTAAATTGAATGCATTGTCTGTCTTTAGCTTCTCTAACTAGGATTTTACATGTCTTCCTGTTTTTGTCTTCACTTTCAGATACATAAGTTGTGACTTCATGTTATCAAGCTGTGACTTCTTCTAACGCATCAACTCCTACAAGATCAAGATTAATATATTTGTTTGATTTTTGGAGAATAGAGGATTGAAAGTGCAATCCTAAATTTATTTTTGTTGTTCTCAAGATCAAAACAATATATTTTGTTTCTTGTAAGTGGATTATATTTTGTATGATGTGAACTAAAAGAAGTATAATTATATTTTGTGATCTAATTTGTATCTATTCCTCTGACTTTTAGTATCAATGATGTGTTTTTCATAACTATGTATTATATAAATTTTTTATATTATATGTATGAAATGTGGTATCATACGTACAATACCGTATTATACATGTATTATACATTTTATAGTACAAAAAATTTCTCTACGCGTATTCTCCGATTTTTTCCCGGTTTTTCAATAAATCGCTAGGCCTGTGTATGCCGCACGCGTAGCGCCTAGCGAGTTTCCGAACAAGGGATGTATCATGTATTGTTAGTTACTTAGTTGTTTTATCAACGCATGTGATGAAAAAGTTTAAAATAATATTTCTGGCGCAAAATTGAGTTCACGCTGAAAAAATTGGCGCTTCATCACCCAAATTCGTGGCGCCTCATGTAAAACCAAATAAATGAATCTTATTGGCTATCACAGCCACCACACGGATCGCTGGTCTATACCGTTGATTAAAACATATCGACGGTTCATAGATTATTCAACTGTATACACGGATCGATGTCTCAGCCGTTAGATCTACAAAGCGATGTAATTTCTCAAATCACAAGGTTCCCGTCTTCCCTATAAAGTCAATTTCACATTCTCATCTCTCATAAACTCAAACATCGAATCTTCTTCAACGCTAAACTTTTCTCAAGAAAAAAAAAACCCAATTTCCTTCTGAAAAAATGTCGGGACGTGGAAAGGGAGGAAAGGGTTTGGGCAAAGGAGGAGCCAAGCGTCACAGGAAGGTTCTGAGAGACAACATCCAGGGAATCACCAAGCCGGCGATTCGGAGGCTGGCTCGCAGAGGTGGAGTCAAGCGTATCAGTGGTCTCATCTACGAGGAGACACGTGGAGTCCTCAAGATCTTTTTGGAGAACGTTATTCGAGACGCTGTGACCTACACCGAGCACGCTAGGAGGAAGACTGTGACTGCGATGGATGTGGTCTACGCGTTGAAGAGGCAAGGGAGGACGCTTTACGGGTTCGGCGGTTAAGGGTCTCTTGTAGATTCGCGTTTTGCGTTTCTGGGTTTCTTTAGGCGTGTTCTTATGGAAGTTTCTAATCAAATCATGTTTTCCTTAGCGTTTGTGTTTTGAATTCCGTTTGAGTTCGGTCTTTTGTGTGTTGCGTTAGCGTTTCGTTATATGTAATTACGCAATTTTATCTATGAAGCTATTCGAGTTTATGAATCTGGACTTTCTTTTGATTGGTGGTCATTGAATGAAAATCCATGTCTAAAGGTTAAATCATGTAGAGACAAAAAAGCCTGAGAAGAACAGCGGTTCTAAATTCTAGTTAGTATTAACCTCTTTAGTTTTTATTTTCCATCTGGGAGACAACTTTACTCATGGGTCATCGACACATGACATGTTCTTCTAATCGTCCATCTCTGGCTACCACAGCAATGTTAACGCTGGTGTCATCGTCGTCCTAATCATAGAGCCGTAAACGTAGCTCACCGATAATGTTCGTGCTGTTATCATCTTGATCACAATCAATGACAGCTTCACGCAGCTGCAAATCATAGTCAAGATTCCACAACACATCTCCTACTGTTAGAGCATCTCCAACCCAACTGCATAATTTACTGGAAAATAGAGTAAATTATGCAGTTATAAACAAACAAAAAAGATTTTACTCCAAATATGGAGTAATGCATTTTTTGTCTTTTCATAACTGCATAATTTACTCCATTTTGCAGTAAATTTTGCAGTTAGGCTGGAGATGCTCTTAGCCAATCGACTCCATAGCAGTGCAGGCTCTAACCCATGGCAACATAGGCAATTGCCTTGGGTATAAAAAAAAATTAGTATTAGTTTACTAATTGAAAAGATTTATTTTTGTTTGTTAAATATCAATTAGTTTGATGAAATTATAACAAAAATGTCTATGATTAACTAAACCTAATTTAAATACAATAGAACAAAAAATTATCCTACACCATTCTTAATTTTTCCATTAACAAAATCTAATTTATACACAACCCCATTTTTTTTATTTTTTCTTTGAATACCCTAATTTTTTTGATTTAATTTATAGAAATGTAATAAATAAAAATTTAGAATTTTTTTATAAAAGGTCTTTATTTTATATTTGGTCTAAGGTCATTAATGTTTTTAAGACGGCACTGCTCCATAGTCAGCTAAGGGCATGTTTATTGGTACAACCCCATTGGGGTCTCTTAACCAATATTATATCAATTAACTTAACTTAATTGACGTAATTGGAAACCTTTAATTTTCTATCCTATATTGGTACAATCCTATTTGGGTCTCTTAACCACATCTCATTCATCTTCATCGTGACTTTGAGCTTCAAACATCTTGTACCAATTCAAGCACTCCTTCCTCGATCACCATCCTTTCACAAACTTCAATCTTCACCGCGAACTCCTTTAAACTCTGAGTTTTAACAAATCAGAAAACAAAATCTGATCAAAACGACCAGAAGCTTTATTCAATCAATCTGAAACAGAGATAAAATAAAACACTTGAAGAACAACTCTGGTTCAGATTGAAAACACCACAAAAGTCTGCAACTGCGAAAATCAAACCCAAATTTACAGAGAATACGGTCTAGAGCGTCGATCTTGAGAGGAAGAAGAAACCATTTTTTTACGTCAAAGGAAAATAAAATAAAAAAACAACATATTTTTTAAACCAATAAATGTCAAACATGTGGTAGTAAAAAACCGTCTCTTGACACGTTCCTTAATTTTTTCCTATTTTTGATTTATTTTAAATATGTTTTCATCTAAGAGATGAGCTTAAGAGACACCAGTAAAGATGCTCTAAGTCTACTCTGTTTCACCTAACTTAAGTATGATATTAGTCTTACCCCGTAAAATACTGATACATGATCAGCTCAAGCTGTCCTTTCTTCTGCCATTTCATCGTCAATTCAGCAGGTGTCTATGATCTCATCTTAAAGTCGAAAGCACTAGAGAGATTCTGAATAACCAAAATTTATGGGCCTGTTCGGTTGGGCCCAAAAATATTGATTGGGCAACTAAAGCTTTTTCTACAGAAACACTCTCGTTAGTTGAGAGGCTTTTGTGGGACCCCTTCATGACATCGGGACTGTCCAATCATTCAGACCAGAAAAATATATTATTTTATCTTCTGGTACCATTTTCTAAATCTAATAAAGGCTCCGTCTCCTCCTTCCGATAATCCGTTTTCGATTTAGGGCACAAATCTCTCAACACAAAGGAAAAATCTAAAATCTCCCCCCCGCCTTCCCCCAATCAAAAGAATCTGCACCAAACATCAATCTCCTTCGGATTCTCTCAAATCATATCTTGATCTACCCCCCCAAGGTTTACCAATTCGGCAGTGCTATCCTCCTATTCCTTCTTTGTACTGTGAGTGTGAGCTGAGAGAAGTCGCGAATCTAGGGGTTTTTCGTAGTTCAATTTCGCTACTATTGAAATCACATCTCGCTAGTTGTATTCAGGGCCTGCCGCTGAATTACGCTTTGCGTTGATTGGATCCTCTTCAAGTTTGTTAGTTTATTTCATGGATTCATAAATCTCTCCCCCGTTGATGTTCTAGTTAAACAGTGAATTCTCGATACCTATTAAGATTTATGTTGAGTATTGTTTCCTGTGTTAGTTTATGTTTAATTGTGATTTTTTTTCAGCGTTGTTTTTAATCCATGTATGTTCCTTCTCAGATTGTAGGCGGTTCGAGTCTTGTCACCGAATTATATTTTGTTCAGCTCGTGCAATGTCAAACCTTCATGTAGTATACCTTCCTCTCGCCCTCCCCCTAATCATCTAAATATATTTAAACCTTTAAAGATATCGTTTGCTTAAATTATGTGAAAATCTTCTTGCCTTTTTGCAGTCATCTCTCAATGGTTCAGCTTCGAATTTACAAGATGGTTCAGGCAGATCTTTCGCTTCTTCCTATACTGGACAACCTGGTTCACCCTCTCCCGGTTTTCATCATGCTGCTGGTGAGTGTGATAATCATCTTGGAAATGCTTTGTTATGAACTTACTTACGTTCACCGTTTTTCTTTCATTTCAGGAAGTCTTCAGGGACTTCATAATCTTCATGGTAGCTATAATGTAGGGAACATGCAAGGTACTCTTTCATCAAGAAACTCA
This sequence comes from Brassica oleracea var. oleracea, assembly GCF_000695525.1. Classification (NCBI taxonomy): domain Eukaryota; kingdom Viridiplantae; phylum Streptophyta; class Magnoliopsida; order Brassicales; family Brassicaceae; genus Brassica; species Brassica oleracea. Next base: position 7,745,414 of record NC_027749.1, on the reverse strand, counting down.
AGTATGAATAGTCTACCATCTCCCGGTGTACAACAAGCTAACGGGAGTTTTTCTAGCGGAAGATTTTCTTCGAATAACCTACCTGTTGCTCTCGCTCAGGTGCATGTTGGTTTGACATTTCATGAAAAAAAAACAACTCCTCTTGGTCTCGAATCTATATCTTATATTATAATGATGATTGTTTTTAGCTGTCTCATGGTAACTCACATGGACATTCGGGAATCCCAAATAGAGGAGGTATTAATGTTGGCAACCCTGGATATAGCAGTAACGCAAACGGAGTTGGTGGTTCTATTCCTGGGATTCTCTCCACATCTGCTGGGCTCAGTGGTAGGAATAGTGTTTCGAATATTGGAATGTCGCATCTGTTGGCGAACGCCGGTCCTCGAATAACAAGCGCAATGGGAAACATGGTTGGTGGAGTTAACTTGGGGAGGACTATTAGCTCTGGTGGATTGTCTATGCCTGGTCTTTCTTCACGGCTAAATATGGCAGCTAATAGCGGATCAGGATTAAATGTTCAAGGACAGAACCGAATGCTGGGTGGAGGACTTCCTCAAGGTATATATGATTTATCCATTTCTGTCTTTGGGGTTATTTTGTTTCTAAGTTGAGATACAGGAGCCTTGTTTTTCTTGTTGTTATGTCATTTTCATGAGACGCAATATAAATTCTGCTGTATTGAACTATGGAAGTTACCTTTATACTTTTATGTTTATGGGTCTTTGGTATAGTAACTAGGAAGAGTGCTTTTGAAATTAGGTAAAGAAAGCAATCTGCAAAGTAGCAACCTAAATAAGTAGTTATTAAGCAAGGGATTTTATCAGCAATTGAACTTGTTTTGCTATCATGGTCTATACTTTTCCAGACTCATGTGAGTAGGAAGCAGATCTTGTTTTCAGCTTTTACATACTCTGTGCTTGTATAGGATTTGTAAGAAGAGCTTGTATACTTTGCACTTTAAAATCTTATTTTTGAAACATGCAATTAGCTAGCAAGTGCTGTATGTAGATATAACAGTTCAAATCTGATTGCAAAATTTTATTGTACAGGATCTCAGGTCATGTCTATGCTGGGGAACTCCTACCATGCTGGTGGTGGCCAACTCTCGCAGAACCATGTTAACAATATGATGCTCAGTGATCACTCTAACGACAGTTCTCTGTTTGACATCAATAACGATTTCCCCCAGCTGACAAGTCGTCCTGGTTCTGCTAGTGGCTCTCAAGGACAACTGGGTAGTCAATCTATCTGAACATCTATTGAAATTCGTATACTTGATATAAAAGAAGTAGTTGAAAACATATTCCCATTTCATGTTTTGTTCCCTCATACATACTCTTGTGGTGCCTTTTCTAGGCTCTTTGAGGAAACAAGGTTTAGGAGTCCCAATTGTCCAACAACACCAGGAGTTCAGCATCCAAAATGAAGACTTTCCAGCTCTCCCTGGATATAAAGGTGCGGGTTTATTATCGTCTTCATTGGAGGTTCATACATTTTTTTCTGCCTTACATATTATAGCGTGTTGCATCAGAAAGATTATAAAACGTTCCCAGACATATTTGTTTCTGAATGCTATAAGCTAAACCTGCTGGACCATTCACAAGCGTAGTAGATTTTTGCAGGTGGTAGTTCTGATTATCCGATGGATTTGCATCAGAAAGAACAACTCCATGACAATGCTATGTCAATGATGCACTCTCAAAGCTTTTCTGTAAGTTTTAACTGTTTCGAAACTAATAAAATGTTTTACCGTGATGGGGTAGTTTATGTTGGTATTGCAAATTTGCAGATACCTAGATCTGGTGGTTTCAACTTGGGGGGAACATATCCATCACATCGTACACAGCAACAGCCACAACATACTTCATCTGGTGGGCTACAAGGTCTTGGCTTGAGACCTCTAAACTCTCCCAATTCAGTTTCCGGTAACGGTTACGATCAGCTTATTCAGCAGTATCAGCAGCAACAGAATCAGCCCCAGTTCCCTGTGCAACAAATGTCATCCATCAACCAATTTAGAGATTCTGAGATAAAGTCGGAGGCAGATCCTTTTTGCTTACTTGGATTGTTAGACGTGCTAAACGGGACCAAACCTGATTTAGCCTCCCTTGCTCTTGGGATCGACTTAACGACGCTGGGATTGGATTTGAATTCAACTGGAAAACTCTACAAGACATTTGCTTCCCCTTGGACTAATGAGCCTGCAAAGACAGAGGTCGAGTTCACAGTGCCAAGTTGTTACTACGCCACACCACCTCCGCCTCTTACTGTAAGTGCCCTCTTGATCTTTTGAGTAGTTCTTACACTGGAGTTGGTTAACAATTATAATTTCCATTTGTTGCAGCGAGCAAGTTTCAAAAGGTTCTCCTTTGAGTTATTGTTCTACACATTTTACAGGTATGTTAAGAAATGACCATTTAATATCTAATTTGCCAAATCTTGAATCAAATTTGACAAATTAACTTTTGTCTAATTATTGTTCCAGTATGCCAAAAGATGAAGCACAACTATACGCAGCAGATGAACTGTATGTTTTTAAATCTCCTTCATAATCTTTCATTGTTTGTTTACTCAGCTCTCTTTGCGCTAATGATTTTGAGTTTGTTTGATATTTTTGCAGTTACGAAAGAGGTTGGTTTTACCATAAGGAACATAAATTATGGTTCTTCAGAGTTGGGGAACCTATGGTCAGAACAGCTCTGTATGAAAGAGGAACATACGAGTGCCTAGATCCAAACTCATTCAAAACAGTCAGAAAGGTAAATCAATGATTGTTGCAGGAATATATCTATTTATCGGTACTCTCAGTGTCCAGTGTACTAAGTTGTGTGTCTTTGGGGATGGTTTATTTGCAGGAACATTGTGTTGTCCAGTACGAACACATTGAGAAGAGACCAAGCTTGCTGCAGCATTGACTTCAAGTAGGTTTGTTCAATTATTAGCATCTTTACAATGTAAAGCCTTTTCTCTCTTTTCCTGCATGCAAGCTCCATTGTTTAGTAACCAAACAATCTTCACAGTTTTCAAAATTTAACCTCAAATTTCTGCCATAAAAGGTAACTAAAGTTAATTTTTTTTTCTTCTTTTCTGTTTTTAATAAATAATATTTAGACAGTCTGGTGACCAGGCATGACAAGAACCGAGTAAATAACCTGATATTTGGTCGCAATAACCGAATCAAATATTTTAGTATACTTGTTTAGTAATTGGCGTTTGTGTAAACCAAAACGTGGCTGTGCTTTGATATATTGTGTATTCTATTTTTGGTGTCAAGTATGCTAAGAACTATATGAATCCATAAGTCATGTCTAAAACAAAATACCGACTTCTTTGGTGATTGAACTTTGTTTTTTTTTCTGAGATATATTTGGTTAGCATAATGTATGACATACAGTTTCCTCTTTAAATATTGCGGCAACATAAAACAGTGTTAGTGCCAATGTTTTTGCTCGACTTATTCAACAGGAAAACATATGATAATGCAAAGGTTAGCTATAACTTATGCACACACCATAGTTTCAAACGATGAATAATGTACATTTAAAAGCAAAGGTTATAGGTAGCTAACTTACTAGTAGGCCTGGGCGTTCGGGTTCGGATCGGGTTTTCGGGTGTAGAACCCGTTCGGGTTATTTAAGAATTCGGGTCGGGTTCGGATTATTATGGATCGGGTCGGTTATTTTCGGGTATAATTGAAACACCCAAATTGTATAAGACCTGATTTAAAAAAAAAATATTCAAAAGCCTAAAACCTGAATCGATTGTTAAATAACAAAGTTCCAAACCAAAAACAAACATCCTAGCCGAAACAGAGTAATATATTGTGCAATAACAAACCAAATCCAAAACATCAACCAAACTTAAACAAAAATCATAGAGTTTTGAGTCTTCACCCGAAAACATGAATCAAAAACACCATGCAAACTTAAGAAACTTGAAAGCCATCTGTGACACCAAAAAGAGACAATTTTAAATATTAGTAGAGTAAACAAGCAAAAGAAATGCAACACACGTATAAAATTTATAACATGTTTTAGCTCTTACCTTGAACCAAATCTATATTAGCGTAGTCCTCTAGTCTCGTGGCTGTGATAGATGTTCATACTTTGTTCGAAAGTAATGCAAAAGTTAGTGTTAGCAAACATAAAAAAAAATCATAGCAATATACAAGAATTTTACAAACCTCTCTTCATCTTTTCTTCGTACTCAACATCTCCAAGTATCTGAGCATTGGTGAGTACCTTTGATTCAAGTCTGATGTCTTGTTTCATCCACTGTTCCTATGTGGGTCTACTAACCTCTCACTCGTGCTGAATGCACTTTCAGATGCAACCGAGGAGACTTGCATAGCAAAAAGATCACGAGCTATCTGTGATAGAATATGGTACTTGCCAGAGTTAACTTTCCACCAAGAGAGAACATCATAGTCAGTTCCTAGCATTGCATCTGAATTCTCAACATCAGCCTTTAGGTAAGCTTCCAACTCGTTGATGTCTCTCACTCCACTCTCCTTTAGCAGTGTGCTGTATTTTTTCTCAATCCTGTGGTAGCCGAGTTCATCATCAAGCAAGTCTATTGTTGGCTGTTCTTGAGATTGTGAAGACTGAGTAGACTGAGTAGACTGAGATGATTGGACATTTGCTTCAGCTTGTTTACCATTTCTTTCACTATACTCCTTGAACAAATCAGTTAGAATACTAAGAACTGAATCATTTAACTCTTTGGACTCCATACTGTCTTCCCCGTAAAGATCCTCAAAGCACAATTTTGCAAACTTCATCTTTCTGCTAGGATCAAAGACGCTTGCCACCACTAAAATCTTGTTAATGTTCTTCAACCCATCCCAATACTTATCAAACTTCATCAGCATATCCTCAGCCTTAACTTTCAAATCAGTATC
>NC_027749.1:7736845-7739184 GCF_000695525.1 Brassica oleracea var. oleracea | reverse complement strand
GGTTGTTTTCGTTTGCCTCTTTGATCAGACTCTAGAGTTTGAAACTCTTCTTCTACATCATCTGCTTCTCTGTTTGCAGTGCCTTGAAAAGGTGATGATGATGACATCTACGAACAAAACCAAATCAAAGTGAGTTCAATACGTTTTCTCCGTCTCAGACTAACAAAAGTATAACTTTGTCTCTGTAACTAACATAATCAAGTTGAATGCATTATAGATACAAGTCGTATGGTAACAATTAAAAAAAAAATAAGTAACATAAGTATAGAACAATAAACTAATCAACTAACTTTGTATGAACTTGATACTATCAAGTGCATACCTTTGTCTCTGTCTAAAACAAGTATCATACGACAACAAATCAACAACGTGTACTTCCCGTACGATAAGAAAATCAAGGACATAACATAATCAACTAAGTTTGTCTTTTCCTCTGTCAATACGACAAGACTTGACAACTACCACTACATAATCAAATAGAAATAGATATAACTTTAACAAAGTTAAATAATTTTGATGTAGGATTGAAAAAGAAAAAACCTTTGATTTCTTCCTTCTCGTTGACGACGTCAATGAAGGAGACGAAGCTGATGAGAATAGACTTTTAGATTACAGTTTGAAAATCTAGTGTATCTAAGATTTATTTTAGATGAGGCAATTTCGGGAAACTTAACAGATTCTCTAAGATTTAGGCAGCAATGAATTAGAAAGTATATATGTGTATAGGTCACGGTATATTAGTTCGGGTGTTTTCGGGTTGTGCTTCGGTTATCGGATATAACCGTTCGGGTACGGGTATCCGGACTAATTGAATCCTAAACCCGTTCGGGTTTTTTTTAACTTCGGTTCGGGTTTCGATTCGGGTTTTTCGGTTCGGTTCGGGTTTTTCGGTTCGGGTTCTTATTCGGGTTTCGGTTAATATGCCCACACCTTACTAGGGCTTACAAGTTATAATGTACTGACTTATTGTGGTGTAGTAATACGGAAAGAATGTAAAGAATAATTTTTCGCATCTGTTACTTAACTAGGGTCGGTCTTGATGTATTTGTGTCGTAACTATACAAGAGCTAGATTTTGGGCTATATAGAAACTTTCTTAATTATTGTCTTAAGCAAGATGGGCCTTTATCAAAGAGGGCAATCTTGACTAGGCAGAAAACGGCACGTCGTTTAACTGCTCAGCTTAGGAATGCACGTCGTCTTGTTTCAACAACCGAAACTTCTTGAAATGCCGAGAAAAATCTTGTCAGTTGTCACACTTTGGGCTCTAGACCATAAACGAAGGTTTTAGAAAAAGTGCACTTTTTTTTTTTTTTTGCACTTTCTAATTCAAGAAACTCGAAGAACGTTCTCTCTTCATCATCCCCTACCTCATATATATGAGCCCTTTATCAGATCTCAAAAATCAGATCAAAGCAACAAGAAAAATCAAGAATCAAAGCTCATTAAGTCACTCGAGAAACAACAATGTCTCTAGTTCCAAGCCTTTTCGGAGGACGCAGATCAAACGTCTTCGATCCGTTCTCGCTAGATGCATGGGATCCATTTGAAGGACTCTTAACGCCTTCCTCGGCTCGTGACATGGCAGCATTCACAAACGCAAGAGTGGACTGGAAGGAGACGCCCGAGGCACACGTGTTCAAAGCGGACTTGCCGGGGCTGATGAAAGAGGAAGTGAAGGTTGGGGTTGAAGACAAGAACATACTGCAGATAAGTGGAGAGAGGAGCAAAGAGAACGAAGAGAAGAACGACAAGTGGCACCGTTTGGAGAGAGCAAGTGGGAAGTTTATGAGGAGGTTTAAGTTGCCTGAGAATGCCAAGATGGAAGAAGTGAAGGCGACAATGGAGAATGGCGTGCTTACGGTTACGGTACCAAAGGCGCCTGAGAAGAAGCCAGAAGTCAAGTCTATTGATATCTCAGGCTGAGTCACAATCGATGAAGATGAACATTTGAGGATTTGATGTGTGGAATAAAACGTGTGTTTGCTTTAAAAAGTTTGTGTGATCTTTTGTTTCTTTCTTTAAATCATGAATATTGTGAGACTATTGTTATGAATAAACGAATGTTTTGAGGGCAAATCTCCAAAATAACACATTTCTAAGGTTATATCACAAAAATAGCACTCAAAAACTAAAATGACCGAAACAGCATTTTATTTTTTGAAAAATTTAATTTTTTTTTATTTTTCTAAATTTGAAATCTTATCTTAAAACTTCATTCCCCAACTCTAAACCCTAAACCTTAATTCTTAAACTCTACTCTTTAACTCTAAACCCTAATTCCTAAACCCCACCCACTACAAGAAAACAGGGGGATTCTGATGGCCGAAATCGTCGGAA
>NC_027749.1:7725756-7736745 GCF_000695525.1 Brassica oleracea var. oleracea | reverse complement strand
GAATTCCGTCGGAAAATACCGATGGAATTCCGACGACTTTGCTGTTACTCGGAATGTAGTCGGAAATTCGTCGGAATATACCGACGAACTTCCGACGACTACAACGGTTACATTTTTAATCGGAATGTCGTTATTTTTTATCGGAATGTCGTCGAAAAGTCGTCGGAAAATTCCGACGAACCGTATGTCGTCGGAATTCCGTCGGAAATGGCCGACGGAATTCCGACGACTTCATTTTTTTGGATTTGGTCGGAAATTTGTCAGTATTCCGTCGCAAATGTCCGACGACCTTGGTGTCCGTCGGAAGCTCCGTCGGAATTCGGAGTGTTTTCTTGTGGTGACCCTTTAACTCTAAACCCTAAACCCCACCCCTAAATTCTAAATTCTAAACCCTAAACCCTAAACCCTAAATCCTAAATCCTAAATCCTAAATCTTAAACCTCACCCCTTAACTCTAAACCCTAATGTCTAAATTAATTTACCATTGGGGTATAAGTGTATATTTATCTATTTTGATAAAATATTAACTGTTATTTTGGTCATTTTTATTCTTAGAAGCTATATTTGTGACAAAAACTTTTTTATTGCCATCCTAGTCATTTTCTCATGTTTTAACAAGCATACGATATTTCAAGCTAATCTCTCCAAAAAAAAAAAATCAAAAGAAACAATCAAGACGAACGCTTAAGAATTTGAAATCTAATTTGATGTGAAACCTGTTTTTGTTAACAAGTACGCGCAATAAACCAAACAAATTTTATTTTCGACATGCAACAAATTTTATTTTCGACATGACACATAAAGAAGATCTTGTCTATGTATCAAAACATGGATTTTCTGTTTTAGAAAAAAAAAATTGTTCTTGTGAAACTTTTTTTTTTTCAACTGTTCTTGTGAAACTAAAATTGTACATTTTCCATATACTATTTGGTAGATTTGAAAAGTAAAACACATGTCTAATCAATATTCTGCAAAATGCGGGAGGGAAGCAAACTTTAAAGAGAAAAGGAATTTTGATGAGCCTACAAATGAATTTATTGAGACAAACTCTTTTTGATTAGTTAGTAATTTAGTATATTCATAATGACTAAATAGGAGATAAATTATTTAAAATCCGTGGTTGCAATAGAAGTTTCTCGGCTTTACATGTCAATATGCCGATATAGAAAGATTGTTGGGCTTACATTATATGTAAGAGATATGTAAATTTCTACAATCCGAATCGAACTGGCTGGTATAAAATTTAGTGAATATGATTTCAAATTCGATCTATTATGCAGTTTCACTTTATTATTATTTTATTTTTTTTGAAAAATGTTAAATTATTCATATCAAAAAACCTATTTACAACAAGTGTGTCTCTGTTTCAAAGTTTATGTATAGTTTGAAAAAATATAAACCAGTTTGCATGATAATTTTAAGAGTGAATTTTATCCATATCTCCATGAGCAGGGATGATTCACACAGATTCACTAGTAAAAAGATTAGTATGTTTAATTTCTTTTCGTGTACACTAAACATTATCAGATAGAATTGTTCTTCGAAATGACATTTCTATCGATCAAAATTTAGTTTAGACATATGGACAATTGGAAAAAAATATAACGCGAGGACTTGGATATCTTTGATTTATATAAGAGGACCTTAGATATCTTTGACGTTTATATAAAATTACAGCGTGAGGTCGCGTATCCCAAGTTGCCTAACAAGAAACATTAAATGAGTAATATGATAAGATTCGTGATCGTTCTCAACCTCTCTGTCTCGTTAACAACTTACAAATTTAATGCAAGGCTCCGTGCTTATTCGGTAAGCAATGTGCCATTGTAAGCCTCGACGTTCGATGGTCCGTTCGGTTTCGGTCAGGGTGATTCGGATTTTCGGATTTTCGGTGTTATGCTCATAAGTACCATTCGGTTTTTACTAATTATCGGATCGGGTTCGGTTCGGTTCTTTCCGGGTTCGGTTCGGATCATATTTAACCAATGTTTAAAATCGTACAAAATATATTTTTAAAAACCTCGAAAATTGACCAAAAAATTTTCAAAATATATAAATTATTTACAAATCTAATTAAAAATTAGTTAAACTATCTAAATTAACTAAAAAGTATTCAAAATAACAAATAAAACAAACTACAAAAATATTTTGGATACTCTAAAATATCTAAATAACCTTAATATATATAAAAACATTAACATATTTAACTAATTTCGGATATCTTTGGATCCTAATTCGGATTTCGGTTCGGTTCGAGTTATAACCAAAGTCCAAAGTAGTAAGCTCATAAGTCTCATTCGGATATTTTTGTAAAACAGTTCGGATTCGGTTTCGGTTTTTCCGGTTCGGGTTAAGGTCGGTACTTCGGGTTGAGTTAAAAACGCTCAGGCCTATGCCATTGAATTTGTATTTAATATTCTTCTACTTGTATTGTCTCATAACCATGTGAACTCGTATTAACCAACTTGGAGTTATATAAACCACCAAATCAAAATTAGTCAAGACTGGGAATACAATTCCAAATTACAACTAACAATGAGTGATAGCTACTTTTTTTTTTGTGCGAAGAGTGATAGCTACTTATAACTCGTCTTTGTGCTTATTAAATCTCCAAGCGTCGGATATAATCATCGTATTTTATTTTGTCGTTTATTAACACAAAATTCCCCAAAAAATAAAATTAGATGATTACTAAATGATAGAATGGAGAATTCAATCAATATTAATTTAACATGTATGTACACGTAAGAGAAAAAAAGAAGAAAACGATACGATCATGCATGATTCTCATTCATTCAATGGCTACGTCCTTCCCGAGATTTACCGGTACTCGACGATCCGGTTCCGGATCCTTTGGTTGAGACACTCCCTGACCCGGACCCTCTGCTTCCAAAGTAAAGATCCGACAAGTAATTTCCTATATCTTCAGAGGTATATCTGACATTAAACCCTCCTCCCGAACCGAACCGGTTTATCTCGTATAACTCGGTACAAACCAGCATCAGTTTATGACTCAACGAGACTTTGATCCAGTCCCTAAGTTTCGGGTCGGGTATGACCCACGATATTTGCTTCCGGTACGACGCCTCGAACTCGTCGTCGAACCTGACTAAGAACTCCTTAGCCTCCTCCGGGGTGATCTCCTCCGCCGTATACTCCGGTAACGACGTCAGCACTTTCCCCCAGGCGAGCTTCTCGAACTTATCCGCGTACTGCTTCACCTTCCCCTCGTGCCTCACCACCCAATCCTCCCCGAGGAGGAGCTTCACGTTAGACGTTCGAACCTTTACGACGACGTATTGGAGATTATTAGCGAGGAAGAGGTAAGACAGAGCCACGTCTTTGTACGGCTGAGCTTTACCATCGATTTTGCAAAGAGTGAGAAGAATCACCCACGCGATCCGCACGGACACCGGAGACGAGTAGAGCTCCTCCGGATAAGTGTCATCTCCGCCGCAAGAGGACGACGGCAAGGTCGGCTGCCAGTTCTCGAAGATTACAGCGATAGACTCGCTGTAATCGACGAGGAACGAGAGGTAGTTCATTACGTAGCGAGTGAGAGGATGAACGCCGCCGCCGGTGACCGGCGTTCTAGACGTTTCCTTCTGAATCGCCGTCTCGAACGCCGTCATCATCGTCCTCGCGGCGTCGCCCAGTCTCGTTAACGAGCTGATCACCTGAAACCTAACGGCTGCGGCTGAGTCGAAGTAGAAGATGGTTTCGATCTCGACGTAGAGACTCGCGAGCGTTTCGTACATGTCCAAGAACCGGAACATCTTCTCCGGCGAGAGTTTCTTGATCTTCGCGGCGCTTTCGGGGAAGGCGAAGAGCGTTAAAGCTCCTTCTTGCGTGATGTCCGTGAAGGAGGACTCGACTATGTTGACGGAGGAGGAGAAGACATGGTCGGCGAGAAGCCTCTCGCCGAAAAAGAGGGACCGAACTGCTAGCTTCGCGGCTCGAAGCCACGACCTGATCTTGGACTCGAGAGTCTCCCAGTCCATCTTCTGAACCTGATGGAGAGTGAGTCTCTCCACCGCCAAGTTGTTTAGCGTCTCCTCCACTATTGATTTTCTCACGGTTTTGTAGACCGTTACGCATTCCTTGGCGTACCCCGTGGAGATCATACAGTCCGCGATGGTTTTTAGATCGTCCATGGCATCTGAGTCTTGGCCGGAGAATCTATGATCGTCTTGGTTTTCCTCGTGGGAGATTTCGTCTTCGGAGTCGGAGACGCTAGTCGTGGTGGAAGTGCTGAATTTTGACGATCTGTAAGACGACCGTACCGAGACGCTTTCGGGGTCGAGATAGTCTCGGTTAGCGTTCAACACGCGGCGAAACTCGGACTCGAGAAGCTTCATCGCCGACTGCATCAGATTATGAGCGTACACGAGCTTATCCGAGGACGCGTTGACGGAAACCAAACGGTGCATGGTGCTTTGCAAATGTTTTACGGCTTCCACGAACTCCTCTGCTTCGCGACGACTGTTGGTGGAAAAGAGGAACTCGTCCGAAGAAGAAGAAGTCCATTTGGATATGACGGTGTTGATGTTGCTCGTACACTCCTGTACAGCTGTCTCAGCGAGCGATTGGTGAGCTGGCTGTTTCTCCGGTGGAGGAGATGATCGGAACAATTGTTTCCCCATTCTTGAAACTCTGTTTATTTCGTTTCGAAGACTCTCTGTATTCGTGTGAAGAGAATACTTTTGTTTTTTTTTGTTACTCAACAGAAAAATAAACTTCTGGTTTGTTGTTTGTAATCCAAGTAAAGCAGTAGAGGTATATATAAAGAGGAATATGTATATAAAATATGTTTGTGACAAAAAAAAAAATGTATATAAAATATGTTAAAATACTATTTATATAGATATACTCTAGCGTATATGTATGTGAATGTGTAGTTGTGTGGAGGAGAAATGTTCATTAGTCAAACGCGGTTGTCACATACGACATGACATTGTTTAAAGTCAGACTTCGGACCAAAGTTGCCTTGTTCATCTGCAGCTGTGATTTTTTCTTAAGTTACCGTTTCTATTTTAAATGCGATTTAGATTCTAGGTTATTAACTGTAGTTTTATGGCAACATATATATTTGATCAAAAAAATGGCAACAAATATATATATATACTAGTTACTATTAGTTGTAATTTTCTAATAATTTCATGCACCAAAGAAATGTTGCAAATACGAATGCATGTAATTTTGTGAATTCGTGAGATGAATTTTATGTTAATAACTTTATTTACCAACTGTGCCAAACAGTTGTTTTGGGCTACTAGTTGAACTTTAACCCAAAGATTTTAAAAAGGTTTGAAATTTTCGAGTGATGATATCTTTTTTCCGATAAAATAACATTTCACTAAATACGATGATCCTATGTGATGCGAATTGTATTACATTCATGTTGGTCCGTCTGTTATAAATTGATACTTTTATTACGCTTTGACAGTTTACATTTATTTGTATGCCATTGTTCTCTGTAAACAGATATAACGAAAATTAAACAAGTATGTTTGTAACTGTTAATTAGCTTTCAACTGTACAATACAATAGTCAATATGTTAGTTAGTTAGATGATTTATCCACTATTTTGGCAAACGGAGATGTGTGAGGAAGTTTCCCTGTTGTATGTTAATTTGCGTCATGCCGCCACATAGATGAAAAAGATCCATAGGTTTCAAAAGTTCAAAGATACTAAACTGCCTTGATACGACTACTAATACATTTTTTCTCCATTTTTTTTAATGAATTATGCTTAACACAGGCCCTGATTGAGAACACAATACCAAATTTAAAATCTGAAAACATTTTGAAATTCATCAATAAAGGGAATATAACTAAGCAAATAAAAAAAAAAAGTTTTATAACCGCAAGACTTGTCTCTAGTCTTCGAAATTTTAAATATTCATAAATACTCAAAACTTTTTTTGTCAACTAATACAAACTTAGAAGCAAAAAATACATTTGATGATTAGAAACTCTTCAGTTTTAACATTTTTAATATATGCTAACTTTAAGCTTTTACATTGTGATTTCAATTATAATTAGTCGTATCCTAATCCTATTTGTTTAGATGTTCCGGAGACTAGTTTTGTCTTATAGTTTTAATTATATGCTTTTATCTATGTAAAATCACTAGAAATGATATATAATGTCAGTACTAATCAACCGACAACCAAATGAAACGGAAGTTACAAAGTTTAACGTGAATATTTAATTATATGCTCGAAGAATAATTTTACAAATGATTTGTTCATGAAGTTGGTTACCACCTAGCTGGAAAAATACAATCCGTAATTTTCTTTTGTCGTGGAGAAGTAAATAATTCTAACCAGGAAATTAAAGACAATGAAAATGCGTGAGTTGACTGGTACATGTTATTAAGTATCTGAGAAATTTATTCGAGGTTCTATAGACTATACCGATGGAATTGCTCTTACCGACGAGGGATAAAGCCAAAGCCCCCATGCATTTTAAAAATAGAGAAATTCCTGGTTCACCCCTAAAATTATTTATCCAAGAGTTTAAGGTTTATTGATTATGGTTTAGGGTTTAGTGTTATTAAGATTTAGTTTTTAATGTATGATTTAGGGTTTAAAATTTTCCAATGGTTTACGGTTTATCCAAGATTTAAGGTTTATAATTTAGGGTTTGGAGTTTAAGATTTAGGGTATAGGATTTAGTATTTTGCTGAAGACTTAATAATATTAATTTATTTATTTTTCGTAACTATTTTTATGTATTTTTATTATTTTATTTTAAAAATATAATATAATTTGGATATTCAATTTTATTTCCTTGTTTAAAAGATATTATTAAATATCAAATACTCAAACAATATTGGATGGTGAACCTAGAATTTCTCTTAAAAATGTACGTCTGGTCATTCTCCATGGCCCCTAGTGATTTGGAATATACACTCTAAAGCCGACCGACTTGCTTTCTTTCAAACAAAAAAGACCACTTAGTTTTTATTTTGTTCGATGATAATAATGTAAGAAGACTTTGACCTTACGAAAAACACATACAAAAGTTTGTCCCGCTCGACCTAAGCACATTTTTATAAACATTTTATTTTAATAGGATTGATTCTGCTTTATGCAAGGGTCCTAACCTTTTCTAAAAATGTATACTAGGTTAGTGAAAAGAATATGTTGTCATATATTTTATATAATAAAACATAATATTCTCAAAATATATATAGCAACTACAATTATATATAAGTTGTAAGCGAATAAAATATAAAATTATACAAATATTTATTTTTGAATGGAAATCAGGTCTAGCGTTTGTTTTCGAGTCTCTATCCAAATATCCTGTTGATTTTTTTATCCACGAACTGAAAAACACAACTGAAAAATATAACAAAAACACTATAATAAGAAGACCTAAGACGTTTACTTGATGAAGTTATTAATTCGTAAAACATAAGGCGGCTTCGAAAAGAAAGAAAGGTCCATACTTCACACCGTGTTCCAGATTAAATGTTCGAAAATAATTTATATCACATCACAGATTCACAGATATTTGATTAATTGAAACGCTTTCATATAAAAAATTATGTATTTTGGCCTCAAATACCCAAAATACTAAAGGAAAGTTTCAATAAGCAACACTTTGCGTGATGCGTAGTTTCGTTCAACTCACAATTGCTAAATCAAAGTCAAACAGGGTGTATATAAGGACGGTTTTACCTACATGTATAAAACACCTACACGGCTGGCTACATGTATGTGTTATTTATATACATGTGGGATGTGTCCATAGTGCATACTGTATATATAATCGCGAAGAGTAATTCGAACTGTTATTTATAAGTAGTTGGAGTACATAACTAATATATATATACATCACGGACTTTTCTTAAATAATATTGTATATGTTATCATTATTCATTATTAAAGACAAAATTAACTCCAATACTATGTAGAGAAAAAAACAGTAAAAGCAGGTTTATGGTTGAAAATATGTATACCGTATGATGCATGCCAAGAATCAGTCAAGATAGGAGTAAATGGCTCTTGGAAAGATGATATGAAAATGAAACAAGTGGTTTGGGGTAGGATCCATCAAAATGTCATTTTCCACCAATGCCGATTCAGACCAGCTTAAAAGAGACAAGATCCACATACAACATTCATATCAAATAAACCAATCACGATTGTGGGGATAATTTCAGTTCCAACGTTATACCCCTATAATGTGAATGTTGCATAGCTGGTAATGGTAATGCTGCATCTCTTCATAGTCCAAGGCATTTTATCTTTACTTAATCTTGTTGTATTCCTTGATCCACTCCTTCCGGATAGCATTTTCGGCAATTTGATCAGCAAAAGGTGCTCCTCTTCTTTAACCCTTGAATTCCATAAGAAGATCTACAAAATATAGTGTTTCAAAAAAAAAAAAAAGATCTACAAAATATAAAATTGGTACAAGATCAAAACCTTATGATAGCAGATCATTATTTCAGGTCATGGACAGTCAAACAGAGCCAACATCTGATAAACTATGAATATCAATTATTTTGCTAACGTTAGTAGTGAACTAACGGTAAATCATTTGAAGATATGTCTCTAAAAACAAGTGGTCTTTGGTGGAGTGTAAGTTCAACAGGTTATTTGGTTAGACCCATGAACGTTAGAGCACCACCATTAGTGAACTTACGGGGGTTCACACAGATTCCAAAAAAAAAAAAAAAATTAAAATAATGAATAGTGATGAATTTGTCTCTTTCCACCTCTTCCTAGTGAACCGGGTTTATCACTGTAGCGCAGGTCCTACGGCACGTGGCGACCCGCGATTGGTCCGATTAATTTTTTTTTTTTTTTTTTAAACAAAAATCAAACAGAAAAAAAATATAATAAAAAAATACTTTGTGAACCACTTTCATGGGATTCACTAATGGGGGTGCTCTTATAGACAGTTATTGACTACAAGATAATTCGATTGCACACATTTTATTATTATTTTTCAGTACGTGAATAAAATATTTATAGACCGTTAACCAGCTAGCTAACCTATTACTGATTACCCTTTACAACATAATTGATAAATAAATTTTCTTAAGGATTCTCTCTCGTTTGAAGTATTCAAGTATGAATAGAAATTAAGAACGGGTCCACGTGATGTATATAAGACTGATACTCCTCGGCGTCAGCACCTTAAAAACACACATGTAAGAGAAGAACCTTATCATAATGTTTAGTTGTTAACTAGAACAATTCTTTTCCGTTGAATAAGTCTTCTACTGGGAACCAATCCGATGTCTCAGTGCCTACATCAGATGTCATCGAAACACATATGCATTATGTTTATTATATATATATTCCTACAGGCTACAAGGGATCCAACTAAATGAAATAAATAAAAAAAATGAAAAATGCAGTCTCTGACAATATGAAACCTATACTTTATCGACTGATGAAAAGGTTAGCGTCTTAAGAGCCCTCAGGCTTTTCATACTGCGGAAGTTCTGGAGGCGGCGGTTGCTTTTCTGTTCTTTTGTTGTTGTTTAGTAAGTTTTTCGCGTATAAAGACCCGAAAACAATGACCTGATGGAATGAACTTTGGTTAGTCAAAAGTATCAATAGTGTAACGTATAGTAACTGGAGTGCCTAAGCTTTTAGTGGATCTAATTGTTCAAATTCCATAAAACGTAAGAGAGAATCAAAAAGATATTACCGATCCCATACATTGCTCCCAGCTAAGCGGATGAGTGAACCAAATACATGAGAGCACGATGCTTGCAAGCTTTATTAAGATAGATGAGAAAGGGATGTGGTGTTAGTTGTTAAGACCGTTTAGTAAGGATTGAGATCGGGTTTGTTTTTTTACCTGTCTCGTCGTCATGATTGCAGCAAACGTTAGAGCACCAAATGTCCTATTGGTGTAAGAAATGAAGAACTGGCTCGCTGTTGCAACCTGCACATTAGTCTCTGGTAACTTTAGTGCGAACTAAAAACCCATAGTGGTTACAAACTAAAGTACCATATATTGTGGACCTCTGAGATTACATAAACCTAAGACTAATTAAGGACAAAACATGGTATTGTAAAGACTAATAAGTAGAAAAATAGAGGAAACTGAAACTTACTGTGGAAAGCAGGGCGATGTCCACTAAACAATCTCTATGCCGAGAAACAAAATCTACAGCTAGTAGTAACTGGCCTTGCAATGTAAGTCCTATACAGTTTTTTTTTTTTTTACAAAATGATAAGTAAAGAGTATGATTGACATAAGAAGTTGCAACTCTTACAGTAAAGATTGCAGCAACAAGTAAGATTCTCACCAGTGAAACTAAGAACACAAGAACAAAGTGTTGTGTAGAATATTTGGTTATGTATCTCCATATTATATCCTTTAAAGAGTTTGTCTTGGAATGTGCTTGTAAAGCCATCAAACCTGTTAGATAATAGCCCATTACCAAATACACAATCATGATTCATAACTTGTGAGTAGAAACAACAAAACCCCAGTCTAATCACATAAGTAGTGAAACGAGTAACATATATATAAGTGGATATACATACCCAAGATAACCAGCCATAAGGGAAACACCCCAGACAGTATTCTCCCTTCCCTTATTCAACGGACTAACATCATTTCCTGCCTACAGCTCAGATTTATATAAACAAACATCAGTACATCTTATGTTGATGTTCACGGTTATCTTGCATATTCACATTGTTTTATCCATTTATTCATGTGCATTTTCATCATATAGATTAGGATTTAGCCATGTCTAGGTTGCATTTTGCATACATATGTCTCTATTAGGTATTGGAGTACCACATGGAGTTCCTGGAGACATTTGGGTACATTTGGAGCTCAAGGAAGGTGATTAGAGTGATCTTTGGACGAACACTGCATGAAGCGACTTTCCAGAGCGACTACATGAAGTCGCTGTGACACACACCCCGGAGCGACCTGGCCAGAGTGACATAGAGAGGTCGCTCGCGTTTGGTTCGCGAGACACCCCTCCCAGAGCGACTT
>NC_027749.1:7723466-7724556 GCF_000695525.1 Brassica oleracea var. oleracea | reverse complement strand
GGCCCAACATTCATGGTCATAGACTGGGAATCCGAGCACCGGCTGTGGCAGCCAACAACTTTGAGGTCAAGTCAGGACTCCTCAACGTGATCGAGAACAACAAATATCATGGCTTGGCTTTAGAGGACCCATTCGATCACTTGGACAGGTTCGACAGCTACTGTGGGTTGTCAAAAACCAATGGTGTGTCAGAGGATGCCTTAAATCTGAAGTTATTCCCTTTCTCTTTGGGGGATAAGGCACGTCAGTGGGAGAAGTCTACCCAGCGACTCTATCACAACTTGGGATGAGTGCAAGAGAGCATTCTTGGAGAAATTCTTCTCATCCTCAAGAACTGCTAAGCTGAGATCTCCAGTTTCCAACAGAAGAACTTGAAAGGATTCAGTGAAGCCTCGGAGAGATTCAAAGGCTATCAAACCAAATGCCCACATCATGGTTTCTCTAAGGAGAGCTTGCTCAGCACCTTCTACAGAGGTGCCCTTCCTAAGTACAGAGCCAGATTGGATACAACTAGCAATAGGTTCTTCTTGGGAAGAACTGAAGATGATGCAGAAGAGCTGGTTGACAACATGGTGAAGAGTGATGCAGTCTACAGTGCAGATCACGACAGAGACAGTAGGGGTGATGATAAGCAGACGAGGAAAGAGATCAAAGCTTTGGAAGACAAGATCGACCTACTCATTGCAGAAAAAGCCACCCAAGAGCAGCTGAAGTTTGTTGGTAACTCCAAGCAGGACGATCCACCTGTTGTCCATGAGGTCGAGGGTTTGGAAGGTCAAGAAGAGCTATGTTTCATCAACAACAATGGTAGATGGTGCAAAAAAGAGCCCAACTTTCAGTACAACAACTACCAACAGAAATCCTACCCCAACAACCAACATAGTGGTTATCCGCCTAGAAACAACCAGCAAGGCAGCTATCAGCCTCACCAAAACCCCTCGTCTGGTTCCTCTGCTCCTCAAGAGAGAAGCACTGATACCTTACTGAAACAAATCTTGGAGTCTCAGACTAGAAGTGAGAAGCATGTTGGTTATGAGTTGAAGAACCTTCATTCCAAGATTGATGGGAGCTACAATGAGCTCAACAACAA
>NC_027749.1:7720871-7722123 GCF_000695525.1 Brassica oleracea var. oleracea | reverse complement strand
CTTGTAAAGAACATTACTTTGCACCTGAGTAGCTTATGCACCTCTCAAAAAGACTTGTATGCTTCGAGCCTTGAAAACTCTTCCTGAAACTTGTTGATTGCTGAAACTCAACCTTTAAAGCCAACTACAACCTTGTTTGAACTAAACGAACTTAATGTTTCTTGCTTATGGTCCCTTGTGTACTGAGTCATGGATATACACACTTGAGTTGTCACATCCTTTATGCCAATCTTTTTTGACAAACTCGAGTGGTACACCATTCCCAAAACCCTTCCCTCCTTTTGAGCTTTCATTATTTGATGAGTGATGCCTTTCTCGGAAAGCTTTACATGTGCATAATGTTGAGAGTATCGGGAACGACAATGCTTGGTCTTCATTCTTGCTAGATTAGGTACTCTATTGTCTAGCTATAGGGGGGGGGGTGAGTGTGGTGACTATGGTTTGGAAGCATGAAGAGTTCAAAGGAAAAAAATAGACTCTTTGTGTTTAAATGGATAATTTTATTGGAATTAATAGATAAACGTCTAGCTCGAGTTTATGAAAAGTCTTGGTCCCCGAGAAAAAAAAATATATATATAAAAGAATAGACTCTTTGTGTTTAAATGGATAATCTTATTGGAATTAATAGATAAACGTCTAGCTCGAGTTTATGAAAAGTCTTGGTCCCCGAGAAAAAAAAATATATATATAAAAAAAAAAAGAGAAAAAGAAAGAAAAGGGGGCTAGCAAAGTTGTTTAGAGCTAAGATTTGTTTAGAAGTTGAGAAAATCCTTTATAGATTTCAAATGAATCAAAGAGTTTTATGTGCAAAGTATTTTTGGGATCTTTTGGTGAGAGATGGGAGTTGGGTTTGACATTGGGAAGTGATTGTGTAACCTGTATGTTTGGGAAAAGAGTAGAACAATGGAGATTGAGCATTGTATGCATGAGTTGGTCACTTTCTTAGATATATTATGTGCAATGTCAAGGCTATTTGTTTTGAGAGTAAACCATTTTAAAAGATCATGGATTTTGAACCTCTTGACCCACTTGAATAAAAGCCTTCCCTTACTCAACCAAATGATTTGGACCAATTGACCATTCACAAGAATTCACTTGATCCTATGCTTAATGAACTTGAGAGTTGGTTGATTTGCATATGTGAATGCATGATGATAAGTGTAGGGATGAAAAAAGTTGAGATAGGCCTAAAGAAGCTAGAGTATAATAAGAGAGGGTGTACTAATGCTGAATTTAGATGTTGATTTGAGTG
>NC_027749.1:7709688-7719792 GCF_000695525.1 Brassica oleracea var. oleracea | reverse complement strand
CTTTCATATTATTCAACCAAAGACATTTGATGTTTGAGATATGTTAGCAAATGAGCATTCATCTAGACATAGAGCTTGCTTAGAATTGTGTCTAGGCTTAAGGTCGATAGTTTGATTGATCATTTGTCATCCTTAGTTCGAAACTTGATCACCCAAGGTCTAATCCCTATGCCCATGAGTTCTCTTTTCCCTTAGTCAAGAAAGTATCATTCTGTAATTGCTTTCTAGTATTAGTAGTAATTTAAAACCCATCTAAATCATTGGTTGCACTTAGATTAAGTGAGTACTTGCATTCTCGGTGCTTTGATATCCCTCAGAACTGGTTCGACAATCACTATACTACAACATTTGTCTTAGGAACCTTGAAAACTCCTAACATCAGTTACTCAGTTACTATTAACAAACCTAAGCTTTCAAAACGACTGGGAAATGGGTATAGACATACCGGGAAAAGAATGAAGACAGAGCAGCCCAGGGTCACCAGAAAAGCTACTAGATAGTCAAATCCCTTGTACTTTTTCTGCATGATGAGAGTTCCCCATACCTGTACATAGCATAGATATAAGAAATGGTGATGCTAAACTCAAATGCCTCTACCGGAAAACAATGTAACAGCTTACCATAACTGGTATCATTTTGGCACATTTTGCTAGAGTTTGGACCGGGAAGCTCACATACTTGAGAGCCTGGAGGCATTACAACATATGGCAAAAAAACAATAGTTATAAAAGTCGCCACAACAAGTTCAAAGATAAAAACTGTACCTCATATTGGCAAGTTTTGGTTAAGATGTTAGTCACTGAAATAAGGCAATACTTATAAACCGGAGCTACAGGATCCAAAACTTTCTTGCTTGCCTATAAATTAAAAAAGCCAGACAGAGTTCTTCAAACTTTGGTAATTAAGTAGAAATTATAAACAGACAAGTTGGGTGGTTTTACCAGTAAAGCACCAGCAGAAACAGCTGAAGTAGTGAGGCGATTGCAGAAAACAAGAAACAAAGAGTACTTAAAGAACTCTTTGTTCAATCCATAAGGAACTCTCATTATCTTCTCCTAAACCCACAAAGAAAGTTATAAACTTTTAACTAGATTCCAAAGAACATAGAACACAACACAGACCTGAAGAACACCATAGATGACAAGAGTTGACATAATGCCTGAAACCGCGAACACACCTTTCCATAGTTTGTTCTCCTTCACTCCATTTGCTGTCTCCGTCTCAGCCATGTTCCATCCACCACCTCTCAATAACCTCACTTATTCCTGAAGAACATGAAACCTAGCTCACATTTAACCAAACACGAATCACATAATACAAAGGCGTGCGAAGAGATTTCAAACTTACACGTGGAACGGATACAATGCAACGACCGATCTAGTCAGATCGGAGAAACTTATGTCTCTACCTCTGAAAAAAATTCTCCTGCGAATCTCCGACTAGATCCGGTTTTGCTCCACCGTCCTCTCCTCTCCTTTCTAAAGCACAGTTCGTTGGGGTTTTGTAAGGATCCGCCACGTCATCACACGAGTCAAAAATATGTCAACGAGACCTTCTAGACGAACTAGAGGGTTTCCTTTTAAAGATATATAACTTTTTAAACTTACGTGTGGCCCATGAGGAACTTGACTCTTGTCAGTACGATGATGATGTGTAATGACAGAAACAAAAAGAAAGAAGATAAGTCCTAATCCAAAACTCGTGGTCGTGATTTTGTTTCTGTTACATCCTTGTAAAATGTCTGCTTTATTTTTTTTTCTTTTCTTGAAGTAGTAGATTTGATTACGAAAACAGGTAAACAATCTAAAGGAGGAGACGTGAAGCAGCCAATCGATCGTACCAAGATATATACTTTCATGTCCTTATCCTCTGCGTTATTCGATCCTGTAGATGGATTCTGCTTTATCTCCTCGCATTCTTTTCGCACACAGCTTCATTAACTCAAGGTTTGAATGATGATAACTCTCTCCCTCTTTGTTATGTGGTTTATCTTGTGTTGTCTCCTTGAAAACACTGGCTCTCTTACTTGTACAGGTCGCCTAGGTTTGCAGCTACTAGTACTACTTGCTGGAGATTAGTTAATGGTTCATCTTGGGAGACTAAGGCTATTGGGAACAGTGATAGCAATGAAAGTCCACTCAGAGGAACAGATGCGTCTTTCTTTGATCATGTTGACGCGGAACTCACGCCTGAGACTGTTGATTTCTTCGTGAGTGACGCAGATGGTGATCCAGATTGTCCCACTCAAGGTTACTCCTCTATCGAACTCGCTCTTCAATCCCTACGCCAAGGGAAGGTTTGTTCTTGATGAAGACCCCATTGGTTTATAAGTTGTGTAGACTCGGTCTTACCACGTTTCTTTCTTTCTTATCAGTTTGTGATCGTTGTTGACGATGAGAACGGCGATGTTGAAGGAAACCTGATCATGGCGGCTACTCTAACGAGTCCAAAAGACATAGCCTTTCTGATCAAGAATGGTTCTGGTATTGTTTCAGTTGGGATGAAGCAACAAGACCTTGAAAGATTAAACCTTACACTCATGTCACCTGAAATGGAAGATGAAGATTCCTCTGCACCAACTTTCACCATCACCGTGGTATAGTTTATTAAAAACTTTAATATTTTTTTCCACAATTTGAAAGTTATCTATGTATATAACTTTTAAAAAATTTAGGGGCAAATTAAAGTCCAATGTTTCATTTTTTAACTGTGTCCGGACCCGGGCCAGTTTTGCAAAAAACAAATATGATATGATTCTCAAAAGTGTTTCAGCTCTTATATTGTTGTTGGTTACAGGATGCAAAGTCAGGTACATCAACAGGAGTCTCAGCTTCAGACAGGGCCATGACGGTTCTTACACTTGCCTCTCTTGAAGCTAAACCAGATGATTTCAGGAGACCAGGTCATGTGTTCCCTCTCAAGTACAGAGACGGTGGAGTTTTGAGGAGAGCCGGCCACACTGAAGCTTCGGTAGATCTAATGATATTAGCTGGTTTACGTCCAGTATCAGTTCTTTCAGCTATTCTTGATCAAGAAGATGGGTCTATGGCTTCACTACCATATATGAAAAAGCTTGCTACAGAAAATGACATTCCCATTGTATCCTTGACTGATCTAATCAGGTAAGTAAATTGGTTCATCTATATTATATATTACTTATGCTATCTTTTAACTTTTCGATGTGAGAGACTTTGTCTCTAATAAATGTAATTAATATACTCGTAGATATCGAAGAAAGCGAGATAAGCTAGTGGAGAGAATCACCGTGTCTCGTTTGCCTACCAAATGGGGTATTTTCCAAGCTTATTGCTACCGATCAAAGCTCGATGGAGCCGAAAATATAGCACTTGTTAAGGTACATCAAACACCACTTGCTTTAGATCAAAATCTTGATCAGTTTTGGTTAAGACCAGTCTTGTTTTGTTTCTGTCTGAACCATAACCAGGGAAACATCGGAAACGGTCAGGATATTCTGGTGCGGGTGCATTCAGAGTGCTTAACCGGAGATATTTTCGGTTCAGCACGGTGTGACTGCGGAAACCAATTAGAGTTAGCCATGCAGCTAATCGAGAAAGAAGGAAGGGGCGTGGTTGTGTATCTTAGGGGACACGAAGGAAGAGGCATTGGTCTTGGTCACAAGCTTAGAGCTTATAACTTGCAAGACGAAGGACACGACACTGTTCAGGCCAACCTTGAACTTGGTCTAGCCATTGATGCTCGTGAATATGGTATTGGTGCTCAGGTCAGCCATAGAATATTCAGTTTTGGTTTTAAATTTTTTTGGTTTAGTTGGTTTAGATAGTTTGGTTATGTAGTTAGAAAAAAAAAAAAATAGAACCAAACTAACAGGTTTGGTTTCGGAAAAAAATGGTCCAAAATGTAGATGCTTCGGGATATAGGAGTGAGAACAATGAGGCTGATGACGAATAATCCAGCTAAGTTCACAGGACTGAAAGGGTACGGACTGGCAGTAGTTGGGCGTGTGCCGGTGGTGACACCAATCACCAATGAGAACAGAAGATACATGGAGACCAAACGCAAGAAGATGGGTCACATTTATATCTCTGACATCGATCAGCCTTTGGTTTGACCCACAAGCGTTTGATAGAAACAAAAAGACTTTAATTTTGTTAATCAATTTAATCACACTGCCAGAGGAAAGGCCTCTTTTATACACATATAATTCAATGTAAAGCCCAAATTTATTTATGGTCCATCAAAGCCCATCAGTAGCGCCTTTTGTGATCTTTCGTCTGAGAGTCCCACATCGGTAAGGTGGAAGAAATGAGAAGCAGAATTTGCATTATAAACAAAGATCTCCTTTCCATTTAACAAATCACGCAGCCATGTGGTGAGCACAAAGCGAACTATTCTTTCGCCTTTTACTAAAGAATACCGTGTGTTCTCTACGCTAAGTGGCATACGCCTATTTTTGGAGGGTCCTGCTTTCGAGTGGGCCCAACAGCAATTAGTTGACGTTTTAACCCTAAACCGGCTTTGGTTTAATGGCTTGTTTCGGTAGAACGACCAGTTTCGGTAGAACAAGTCTCAATGTTTATTCAATTAACGTTTGTTATTAATATTCAGTTTTTGCACCTTCAGTCCATTAATTCTTTCATATTCTCATAACCATTTACTCATATAGACACAAATCGAGTAAATCGAAAATTAAAGTGGTAATGAAACCGTGACTGGTACAGAAAACAAATTTATTACCCTGAACCAAATTTGACATAATAACCGAACCGTTCAAACCGGAGTTAGAATCATAAAGAAGGGACAAAAATAATCACCCAGCTTACAATACTGCTCTGATAAATCTCGTAAAATGATCGATTAGCTACTCTAATCTCTGCCTCTTTCCGTTTAACATTGTTTGATCGATAACCGAACTCGAACCGATCCCAAATCTCATAACCGAACCAGAACACGTTAGCGAGCTGTTACTAACATCAGACCCTTTAAACGAGAAAGGAGGAGGTAAATCAAAACGCTGCGATTGCGTTTGAGGCGGTGGGTTTACCCATTTCGGCAGTGGTCCCGCGACAAGAAGCGTTTGAAGAAGCGGTCCAGCTTCCACCACCGCTTTTAATAGCTTCCCCGTTTCAGGAAAAGCTTTACCCATCACGAGAGCGTCCATAGGTTCGAGCTGATGATGTTTATGAGCCATTGCATCGTTGAGGATCATTGACGGCTGAGGAGGATGAATGTTGAGGAAGCTGGAGAGTTCTGAGGAAGAAGGAGAAGAAGATCCGTCACGAGAGAGGCTGTTTGACTCAGTGATGCTTCTTGAATTAGAGTTTTGGGTTTGGGTGAGAAACTGAGATAGTTGTTGTCTAGCTTGGTCTCGTTCTTGTTGAGTGGATTTGAGGAGAGTGAGAAGCTGGTTGACTTCTTCTGTATGTGTTCTTGATTTCTCATTGGCTTCCATTTTCAGTGTCTCTAGCTCGAACAGAGTGTTCTGCAGATTCTGCCTCATCTCATCAAGGCTCTGCATCTCAAAAACAACAATTAATATTTATATAAACAAAGAAAACAGATACATACCAAGAAAGAAAAAAAGAAGTAATGATCATACCTCATGATGCAGCCAGATAGAAGAATAAAAGTCATCCATTGTTGAGTGTCTGTGTTTTGTTATACTCGGTTAAGAATACAATGATCCCTCCTAGTGGGTTTCTTTAACCCTATATATAGTATACAGAATGTAATCAATGTAAAATATCAGTGCATTGCTTGGTTTACTTTTCTATGGAATATCCTTCAAAAAGTCATTGACCCATGTAGGTCAGAGAAAAAGACAACAAATAAAATTGTAAAGTGGATGGTTGAACTTTGATTTAATTCAGATACTTCAAAAAGAAAGACTGAGATTTTATTTACACCAAACTAATTATATTTGCACATCTAAACTCATTTCTCAAAACTACTATAGTAGAAACTCTATAAATTAATATTCTACAAATTAATAAACACTATAAATTAATAAATTTCACTTGGGCCATTGTAAAATTTAACATAATTTGATAAAATAATAAGATAATTTTTTTAAATAAATTTATGTAAATACATGGTCGCAATATAAACATAAATTAATAATTAGTATTCATAAATTTTATATAAATATAATCAATATAATGCATAGTTTATTTTTTTCATAGTGAAATTTATCTTTATTATTTCTTAATCTCTCTAAATATACTAATCTCTAAATATACTAATGTTATTTTGTTATTTTACACTTAAAATGCATTTATATTTACCGTATACCTCAAATAATCAAATCAAAATAATATAAAACTTGTATCAATAAAATTTAAGCAATAAATATACCGTAAAATTGAGTATTCTTCATATGTATACATAAAACCCCTTTTAAAATATATAAAAATTTTTAAAAAAGAAATTTTCCTATAAATTAATAACTCTATAAATTAATAAAATATCAAAGTTCCAACATTATTAATTTATAGAGTTTTTACCGTAGTTATAACTATTGTTGTAGAATTGTTGACACAGACTATATGTAGATGCAGAATTGTTGACACAGACTATATGTAGATGCAGATGAGTATTAAACTAAGTATTAATTAAGACTATAAAGAGAACCATAGTCAAAGACACAGTATAAGATATTATTTTATTTTTTTTTGTGACACGATTAGATTTATTTATTTATTTATTTATTTATTATACGTCAAAAAGAGTCTTCTGTTATTCAAATCGTATAAACTAAAAAACCAGTTTTTAATAAATAAATTCAAATTTTTGTGTGAGTCGACTAACATGGTTGCATGTTTCAAATTAACCATAAGGCTGTTTTTCCTACACGGTTACTTATAATTAAGAAAAAATCTGAAACTTGCAATAAGTAATATATTGAATTAACTAATTACACATTCCTAATTACGTATACATTTATCCATTTAATTACCCAATAATTGCAATGCAGCGGATTCTCGTGCACAAACTTACAAAAAGATATGTAAATTCAGACAGGTCCAATTTAGGCCGTATTATATTTTTGTAATATATGCATTTTTGTTTGTATGCAAACTTGATACTTGTACTAGATTGGCTAGTGGACTGCCCAAGAAATATATTTGATATCCAATGCGACAGTTTTCTTTTTTCCTCCGATGAGTGTATGTATTTACTTGTAGAGACTCTTTACTTGTAATATATCTTTAGTCCTTACGTAGTTACGTTAGCTAGCTTTAATGTCGATCGTACACTCAATTTCATTGTTATGCAAATATTCTTTACGCACATAATACTCAAAACCACTATTATACAAAACATTCTTATCGAGCTTCGTGGTATTATCTTCCATGTTTTTAAGGAATTGCAATATGCTCCATTTCAAAAAAGAATATTTATTCAAAAAAGAATATGAAAAAAAAAAAGAATATTTATTTTTATTTGATAGGTGTACCTCCACTTTTTTTTTGCCGGCACCTCCACTTCAAATATTATAAACTTCTACACGGCTCACAAGTTGCTTTTGACGTCTTCTTAAAGCATATATATATATACAACATATAAACATGTAAACTTGAACTCTTGTTATAATGTATATTATTTTCTTAACGAAGAATTAATGATACTTTAATACAAAGCCATTTACTGGTAAAAAAAACCCATATACACTACTGTAACACAGTATTAAAAAAGTATTCGACAAATAAAAAGACTTGAGAAAGCTGTAATGAACTTAACCAGTAAGTAAAAGATCGAATATATTGATACAAATTTTAGATATATAATGAATAAAACACATACCATATAATGACAAAGAGAAGAGACATTAAGACTTTTAAATCCTAATCTATATACAAACCCCATCAAATAAACTAGATTAGTAATGTTTACACTCTTCCTATGATATATATTATCAACTTGCAATATTGTTTTTAGTTGGCCTATCAAACCTTATGGAACTCGTGATGTTGGTATTTTCTAGGACGGCACTTAGCAACAGATACAAGTCATATATAGACAATTATCATCTTTCATGACTTGGACCGTAAATTGAAAACTACATTACACGTGTCTTATTGGTTCCTCTAAAAGTCGACTTAAGGATACTAAATGCTTTGACTATCAAATCCAATCAGTTTGAACTTATCTTCAAATGCTTGTCAGAAAACATATTATTTCGACCCTCCCAACGATTAATTCGTTCCATTTTTAGAATGGTTGTGGTCCACGACAGTTGGCACAGTTTGCTTTCTATCACAATCATTTTTGCTGTCGGATGGTTCAGCTCCAACCATATTTGCTTGACTATTAGATCCAAAAATGGTGTTGTTTGTTGGAATCAATCAAATAAAGAATCTAAAAATAAAAGCTTAGATTCTTGAAGTTTAAAAGAAATCTTAAAAGAATCAAATGAGAAATGAACATCAAAAGAGTTTATTGATTTAAGATTGTATTACATGTAGGATTACAAGTGTAAATAAATCTAGTAATCCATAAATCCCTTTGTAAGAAGTGTTCTAAGTCTAAAATGGAGAAAAAAAGATCATTTGCTAAAGAGAGATGTCCCCTTATTTATACAAAGATATGTCTAGGATTTTAGAGCCAAATGAACCTAGTTCCTTGTCTTATGGGCCTTGCTAGAGGATCAAGATCCACCCCAACAGTCGGATGGTTCAGCTCCAACCATATTTGCTTGACTATTAGAGCGATTTCATCTACTGATCTACTGTCTATATGAGTGAATAAACATCTATAAAAATTTCAAACATCTTGAAAAACAAATTATGCAAACGTAAAATGTCTGTTTGAAATCAAACTTACAGCATATAACAAAAATGATAATTTAACGACTTAATATACTAAAATAGTATGATTTGATCATTCAGCAGTCGCTTGATATTTTGGTTCGATAATTAGATCTTTCACAAAACTTTAGTGCTTTTGTTAATGATGATGATTGTCATCCAGTCTAAGATGATTTACATTTTGACACAATTTAAGTTATGTTCATTGTTGGTTCCGGCCAATAAATAACAACCTTTCGTGATAACAACTCTTATCATTAAAGTCGGTCCAAGGGTTTGAAATCTTGACTAGCTTTCTCTCTGAAATTTCTATTTAATGTTCTTGCAAAATTTAAAGTTTGAGCACTTTTCGATATTAATTGCGAACACATTCCATGAGGTACACGAGTAGTTGACTGGTAATCAAACCTGCAGCAGAGGAAGACATATGTTGCTCTATAAAATTTGGATAGAAGGAAAATAAAGATAATTAATTAGTTTGTTTGTGTGGTGACTGAAAATGAAGACTTGTTAATTTATTCGGACTTTTGGGCTTTATCACATGCTTCAACCTTTAAGAGCATGTACAACCCAAAAACCCATTATGAGTATCATAACTAATTTTTAATAGTAATTGTGTGCTAAGAGATGTGGTGAAGAGACGGCGGCATTTAATGTGTTCCAATGCTAGTCTCTTAATTAAAGATTCTTAGAAATTAAAAATTAATATTTTTTAAAATAAAATTCTTAAACAAAACATATTAAAAGATAACATTTTAAACATTGATTTGTAAATAAAACATAAAACAAACATTATTCAAATAAAGTGGGATAATTTGAGAGAAGCATCACAGATCAGTTGTTGCCTTGATTATGTCTGATTTATTTGCCATATATGTTCAACCAAATCATCTTTCAGTTGTTGATGCAATTGTCTATCACGAATTCTTCTTCGAGCATCCATCATATTGCTGATATTTGATGGCATATTTGTAGAATACGAGAGATCAACATGTGAACTTCCGTTGTCTTCTGCTTCTTGGAACTCTGTAACGTTAAATTGAGTGTATCCATCTCGTTCGTCTTCTACTATCATATTATGGAGTATGATAGAAGCTCTCATAATCTTTCCAATTTTGACTTTATCCCAAAAAAGTGCTGGATTTTTAACAATGTCAAAGCGAGCTTGCAGGACTCCAAATGCACGTTCGACATCTTTTCGGA
This sequence comes from Brassica oleracea var. oleracea, assembly GCF_000695525.1. Classification (NCBI taxonomy): domain Eukaryota; kingdom Viridiplantae; phylum Streptophyta; class Magnoliopsida; order Brassicales; family Brassicaceae; genus Brassica; species Brassica oleracea. Next base: position 7,709,803 of record NC_027749.1, on the reverse strand, counting down.
CAGCTTCTTGTTGTTGAGCAAATAAAACTGCTTGCGGACTTTGTGGTAATGAAATTGATTGGATAAATGTTGACCATTTCGGATAAATACCATCGGTGAGATAGTAAGCCATATA
>NC_027749.1:7707600-7709616 GCF_000695525.1 Brassica oleracea var. oleracea | reverse complement strand
CAAGAACATTGATATCATTTAAGGTACCTGGAGGTCCAAAAAACGCATGACATATCCAAAGATCATATGAAGCAACCGCCTCTAAAACGATTGTTGGTTTACCCGAACCCCGGGAATATTGCCCTTTCCAAGCGGTGGGACAATTCTTCCACTCCCAATGCATACAATCGATGCTTCCTATCATCCCGGGAAAGCCACAATACTCACCAATATCAAGCAGACGTTGAAGATCAGCAGGTGTTGGTCTTCTTAGGTACTCTTCGCCGAATAAAGAAATTATTCCGTCCACAAAATTTTCCAAACATGACAGAGTAGTAGATGCACCGAGACGGAGGTATTCGTCGACCCCATCAGCCGCATTACCATATGCCAAGACACGAATGGCTGTTGTACTCTTTTGAAGTGGAGAGAGACTAAGCCTGCCGAGAGCATCTCTCTTTTGTTGAAAGAATTCAACTTCATTGGAGAGTCGATTAACGATACGCATGAACAATCCCTTGTTCATTCGAAAGCGTCGTCGGAATAGATTATGAGGATATGTTGGGGTTTCGCTGAAATAATCATCCCACAAACGTCTATCACCTTCTTCACGATTCCTTTCGATATAAATTCTTTTTTTCTTCTTTTTTTTCTCTCTTTCTTGATTACCATGATCGCTGGGAAATTTTTCAAACGTTTGATCAAAATATTCATCAAAATGTTGATCGAAATGTTGATCAAAAGAATCATCAATTGATCCATCAAATGTGTTATTAGAAGAAGATGCCATTTTTGATAATTGTTTGGTGAGGACGAGAGATTAGGAGTCGGTTTATTTTTTTTGGCAGTGAATGTGTTTGGTTTAATGGGAATGGTGAGAACGAGTGAAAGTGTTTGGTTTAAGGAGATTGGTAAGAACAAGTGAAAGTGTTTGGTTTAAAGAGATTGGTTTAGAAAGAGACAAAGAATGAGATTGGTTTGTGATCTTTGCAACCTTGGTTCGAAAGTGAGAGAGTGAGATAGAGAGATTGTGAATAAAACATCAACGCAACATGACTTAATATATAGAGATACAAGACCCGTGACACAAGTACTTGAAGACTGCAACAACACTACAAGACTACTAGACTCCAAGACCAGTAGACACTTTTACTCCGTGACACAAGTACCACAAGACCACTAGACTCCAAGACAACAAGACTTCAAGACCACAAGACCACAAGACTCCAAGACTCCAAGACCACAAGGTCTACTACACTTTCACTCCGTGACTATGAAAGCTCTGTGACACAAGACGCCAAGACCGCAAGACCACAGAGACTCCGTGATTATTCCACTCCCATTGCTCCATCTTTTCACACTGTCCTGACCTGAAACAGAGAGTTAAACAAGAACAATAATCAGGCTTAACAAGAATAAGAAGCATTTTCTAACAAGAACAAGAAACATAACTACACCTACGCTAATTAAACATAATGTCACTGATGATCTTCTTCTTTAAGGCTTCTTCATACTCGGCTAAAGGTTCTTTTTTTGCAAGCAGAGATTCAAGTAGTCTCATCCTCGACAACTTATCCTTGGCGGCCAAGTCCTGTTGTTTAATAGCCCACATACTTTCAAACTCTTTAAGCGCTTTCTCCTCCACCATATTCTTCTTCCCAGAGGCCTTTGAGGCCTTAACACCCGCGAGACGCTTGGGTTCAGCACCTTTGGAGTTTGATGTTTCTCCACCATCATCACTCTTCCTTTTGCTAGAGTTTCCCTCGTTTTTTTGCAGAAGATTGGTCACTCCACTTCTGGTCGTTCCTCAGCTCTTTCCAAGCGTGCTCGAGGGTAAATTTCTTGTTATAGTTATTGTAGAATATTTCATGTGTTTTTTTGAGCACATCATTCTCATTGCATCCGCTACTCTTCTCTCTTTTAGCAGCTTCGTACGAGCCACAAAATTTGCAGACCAAGTCGTTGATCCTATGCCAACGTTGTTTACAGTGACCAGCCTCTCTCTCTTCGCAGACAACAACCTTCTGACTAGCTGCA
>NC_027749.1:7689182-7706809 GCF_000695525.1 Brassica oleracea var. oleracea | reverse complement strand
CTGAGCAACAGACGCCGTTTATCTTCGTCTTGAACCTGGATCGTGCGTCTTGATCCAGACATGTACCGACTGAAACACAGAGACAAATTAAAAAACAAATCAAAAACCAAAACAAAGATTAAGACATGCTTAATTTAAGACATGCTTAATTTAAGACAGAATCAAGTGAAAAGATTTTTACCTTTTGATCAACAACCAAGACCAAGATTAACACTCGGCGGCGTTTATCTGCGTCTCTGAGAGACACCAATAGTCAGATCGTGGCTTTCCTGCGTCGATGAGACCCACCGTTTGAGACGTCGTCGTATCGCCACCAGCTCTCCACCCAAATCGCCGTTATCTTTCCTCGAGCAGAGCCATCGATAGATACGTCGCCTTTTTCCTTCCTCGACGAGAGGAGACGTCGCCGAGGAACCGCCGAGGAGTCGACAAGAGAAGATCCACCAAGAGCCAGAGGAATCGCCTTTGTCGTCGTCGAGACGGAGAAACCAAAAGAGAGAAAAGAAAGAAAATGAAACGAAGACGCGTCTCCACCGTTGCCTTTTCCAATGATTATGTGACACGTGCCCGTAACATACGGTATCAGAGCGCTCCTAATTAAGGGACGTGGCTTCGGGTTTTGTCTTCTTTTTATTTCTTTTAATCACATTTAAGCGTTTAATACGCACTTAAGAGACAGCGTTGAACGTGCTCTAAGAACCTTAGTAAAGCTATTCATCAAGGCATATGTTTATCCTGATTGAAGTAAGAGTTCAAAATGAGGCTACGAGATGTCTCATATGTTCCTTTATACTCTAGTAAGAGGGAAAATTACGGAGCATGTGTTAATACACTAGATGAAGATCTACGCTGTGCATGGAGATACTATGCATGTAGATGATCGATGTTATGAAAATTGGTAAGATGTTTACGTGTACTCAGGCCCATTCCTTCTTTAAGGCACCATAAAGCATTAGCTTTAGGCCACATATCTTGTTGCCCAGAAAAAGGCCACATATCTTTAGAAAACAAATTGGTCACGTACATTCATATTGATATAGCTTAAATTGTCAAATGAAAAAATCTATATCTCTCATCCCCAGTCCAAACTCCCATTTGGATATTCGTTTTCCTGTTTTTTTTTCTGTTTTATTAAAAAGTTTTCATTTTGTTTTGACCGTGAAAACAAAATTTTTAATCAATTTAGCATTGAACTTTGATGTCAAATAAATTCATGTGTTCACCATTAGCAAAGCTTATGAAAATAATTCTTACCTTATTTTATAAGGGCCACATTTTTCCAAATGCTTTAAGCCACATAAATACACGGGACGACACTGCGTGTACTACTATTAATTTTAAAGAAAATCTTTACATATCTTTTTGTAAGTTTGTAAATTAATAGTAGTACACATAAACATCTTTCTATTATAATTAACATGTAACACATTATAATAGAAAGATGTTTACGTGTACTACTATTAATTTTAAAGAAAATTTTAGATGAGAGTGTTTTTTCAGTTTGCAACTCTTCTCCAGCGAGCCTTTTTTATACAAAAAAAAAAAAAAATCAGTGAATACCATTCAATCGAACCTTAAACATATAATCTGAACAATTTGAGCATTGTATTGTAGCTAGCTTAAAACAAAGAAACAAATGAACATTTCATGTTTTTCAAACTCTTCTTCAACAACACTTTCCTACAAGATATCAGTTGTTAACATAAAATCGAACCCTACATACCAAAATTCGAACACTTTGTGCAATGTATAACTAGACAGAGAAAGAGACGCACACGCAACTATTCTGGTCAGCTAGGTAACTTAAATAGTCGACTCCAAGATGTTTGCAAAATGTTATTTTTGATAAGTAAGATGTTCACAATGTTGATTCCGCGAGATCTACGCAAGAGGTGGAGAAAAGGCATGAGTTTATGCACCAAACCCCAAAACGGATCAACCCTAGACATCTCTTGCGTGACTCTGATTGCCTTGAACACCACGAAGTTCCCAAACTCATTCCTCGCCAGCCTCATCAATCTGTCTCCGTCGCACTCCAAAAACTCCAAAACCACCACAGCCATCGACTCCTCCGCCTCAAGAAGCTTCTCTACGATGTAGCTTCCGTACTTCTTAAACGACAGATCAACGCAATGGCCACGAAGTCTAACAGCTACGTTAAGCCTGCAAAGCAAGTCATGCAGTTTAAGCACGTGTTGGACAACAAAGTTCTCTGAAGGATCGTTGCTTAGGCAGGGAGCGTTGCGCCCGACTACTTCTAGAAGCAGGTTTCTGTAGAAAGGATCATCCGCGTCGGTTATGAACTTGTTGAGAGCGATGCAGCCGTACTGATTACTCGCTATATATATGTCGAGCGCATGGTGGAGAACGTGATCGTACAATGCATGTCCCTTCACCTGATCGAAAACGACCATAGCTCGTATCGCCACGTAGGATGCGTAGTTATCGGTTATGATGTGGAAGAACCGGCGCAAGATGGCGGCGTAGAAGAACGCGTCCACGTCATCTGATATTCCGAAGAGCTTCTGCACGCGTCTCGATCCGTACTTGTTTCTGACGACCTTCATGAAGTAATCGGAGTCTGATATAACGGAGGCGCGTGGGAAAGTCCTTTAGAGAAACGGATGTGTTGTAAAGCATCGGACATGGTGGACATCGCAAAGGGACTCTTATCGGTAGGGATGTTAATATGTGCTCAACCTAAAACCCTGCAAACCCATTTGTAACCCTAACCCTCATTTTTTAAACAGGATTTAAACAGGATTTAAACAGGATTGACCCTAATAGAACCAGAGTTTAAATTCTAACTCTTTTATTTTGATTCACACAACTATTATACAATATTTAATAATGGTTTTCACAAAAAAAAACTTAAAGTCGAGTTTTCTCGCCAAAAACTAAACAACGAAATTTTCCGTCAAAACCGCAAAATCGAATTTTCAACTAAAACAACAAAATTGAGTTTTCCCTCCAAAAACGCAAATTTGAGTTTTTCGTCAAAACTTCAAAATCGAGTTTTCCCGCCAAAAAATTAAAATCGAGTTTTTCGCCAAAATCTCAAATCGAATTTTCCTGTGAAAACGTAAAATTAAGTTTTTCCCCGTAAAACTCAATTTCACGGTTTTGGCGGGAAAACTCTATTTGCCGGTTTTGGAGGGAAAACTCGATTTGCCGGTTTTGGAGGGAAAACTCGATATTGCGGTTTTAGTTTTGGCGGAAAAACTCGATTTTGCGGTTTCGGCGGGAAACTCCGATTTGCCGGTTTCGACGGAAAACTCGTTTTTGCGGTTTTGGCAAGAAAACGCTATTTTGTAGTTTTGGCGGGAAAACTCGATTTGCCGCGGTTTCGGCGGAAAACTCGTTTTTGCTGTTTCGGCGGGAAAACCTCGATTTGCCGGTTTCGGCGGGAAAACTCGATTTGCCGGTTTCGGCAGGAAAACTCGTTTTTGCGGTTTTGGCGGGAAAACTCGATTTTGCGGTTTTGAGGGAAAAAACTAGATTTTGCGGTTTTGGCGGAAAAATCTGATTTGCCGGTTTCTGCAGAAAACTTGATGTTGTTGTTTCGGCGGGAAAACGTGATTTTGCAGTTTTGGCGGAAAAACTCGATTTGCCGGTTTTGACAGGAAAACTCGATTTTGCGGTTTTTGCGGGAAAACTCGATTTTGCTGTTTTGGCAGGAAAACTTGATTTTGTGGTTTTGGTGGAAAAACTCAAATTAGGTTTTGACAGAAAAAAACACAATTTTTGTTTTTTGAGGGAAAAACTTTATTCTTAGTTGTGGAGCAAAAACTCGATTTTGCGATTTTGGGAAGAAAACTTTTGATTTTGATGCTCAACAAATTGGAGGAAAGAATCATATCATATCTTAATTTATCTTTAAAATTTAAGAACAAAAATAAATGAAATATTTTTTTCAATTAAATGAGATAACCCTGGTACCAGCCCTAGCCCTTGAATATAACAGGGTTAAAATAGGGCTGAGTTAAAATAGGGCTGAGCTTATAATAAACAAAAGAGGGTTGAGCCCTAACCCTGTAGTTAACATCCCTACTTATCGGTCATTGCCATTGTACAGTAACTAATCTTAACAAGAGAAGGATTAACAAATCTGTGTGATTTTGGACTTGTGCTCGATAGATTTTAGAGTGATTGTTGGATATGATCTGTGGGGGATAGTGATATATCTAAACTATTCTCAGTAACAATTATTTGCTTCTTGAAACATGAAAGTTATCAGGAGATTCATTTTCCTCTCTAACTATGATTACGAATAATAGAGCAAATTGATAATATGGCCATGATAATTAAATTATTTAAACTTTAAAAAAAAGAAGGAAAAAACAAAAATTAAAGGCACATAGAGCAATAACATAAACAAGGATAAAGATAGACATATCTGAGGAGATGATTGAAGGGGATTTCACATTCTCTTTCTCTTGCCGTGATGCTTCTCTGCTTTTCCAAGCTTAGATTTTCGTTGTTTGAACAACTGGAGATAAAGCTTCAACCAAAGGAACGGGTAGACCAAGAGGACGGCCTGAATAAAAACGCCATAAGCAGATCAAAAACAGAAGGCCATGAAGATTCAAGAAAAATAGACGTTTTCTGAAACAGAGTCTACAAAACGCTGCTTAAAACATAACGTGCACAGCTTCGCTACGATGTCCATAAACGATACTTAAAGCCAAAAGGGTATTGTTGATGGAGAAGAAGGAAGCGATGAACATACCCAAAGGAATTGGTAGTAACTGAAAGGGAAAACAGAGAAGAAATTAGCATAAAGGTTCCTTTCTTTAACATGTGGAAGCGCTTTGTACATGATCAACACTGCATAAACATTGGTCAAAGTCAACAAGAAGAAACTAAATAAGAATTGTAGCTTCAGAGCAATTACGTATTATACGTTTCAAAGCACTCACATTCACCCACCAGCCCCGTTGGATAGATGATGATGAATCCAGTGTACCTGGATGGTAAAAACACATTACATAATCCGTTCAACTCGAAAAAGAATCTGTCATAGGGAATGTTTCAGATTAAAGAAAAAAACAATGATATAAAGCTTGGTGTAGTACCTGAGATAGGTTAGCCAATAGGGACATCTACCAAGGCAAGTTAAAGCATAGTGAGGATATCTAATCATCTGCATCCAAATCAATCACTCAGCTTACACATAAGAGTAATAGTAATACAACTAGTTGTATATAAAGTCATTGTTCCACCTAGACAGGGCTCCATTCTCCTAAAAAATTCTCTCAGTCTACTCTAACCGCTGCTAATGGTCCGTTTCAACTGTCACTAGTATTTCTCTGCCTTATCGTAAGTAAAAGACTGATAGAGAAGTGAAGATCAATCAAACTCACCTCGCCGATACACCAAGCTACAAGAGTTATTGACAGCCACGGCGAATCCTGGACCTGAAAAAGATGAATGTGGAAACAGAATCACACTGCTAGCTTTGCTGAAACATCTTCTCAGCTTACGAGCAAAGCGCTTCAAAGAGTAAAAACCTCATTGATCTGTCCAACAATGGCTAATATGAAGTGTGTTCTTCCACTCCACTGCATCAGAGGAGACAAGAATCCACTCGGAACAATTCCTTTTAAAATTTCGAATAGAATCAATCAATCAATCAGTTCATAACTCATTCACTCCAATCAAATCACAAACAATCAAAGAGTACCTATGGCTCCGTGAAGAACTTCAAGAACAGCAGCAGTTTGCATCACACCTGAACCGAATCCAAAACCAACAACAGAGTTCATTCTCACAAACAATCAAGCACCGATCAAAAGCTTAAGCGAGACAGAGGATCTCTCACTTATCAAATATCCGGCGGCAGAGTAAGCGCCGCCATTGATCGTCTTGCTCGACAAAACGCTGCTAACGACACTCAGAAGCGAAATCGTCCTGCTCGAAGAACACAAAAATCTCATGAATAAACGAGCGAAAGAAGGAAAGTCAGTGAAAAACGAAGAGAGATAGAGAGAGATACCATGACGAAGCTTGGAGAAAATTGTAAGCGAAGAGATAAGACTTCACGAACGGCGACGACGACATCTTCGATTCGTAAACCGGCGGAGGCTCGAATAGTGTGTGGATAGCATTTTGACGGCGGGTTAAGAGAGATTTGGAGTGACGTCACATGATTGCGTGGCCCTGAGTCACTCACTCGTACCGTTACGTTGGTTAATGTTTCAGCTAATTAGTTTCAGCTCAATTGAATATTTTCATATTTTACACTAACGCACCCCTGAATTAGTTTTTAGTTTCAGTATAACCCTATACTATATAAAATTAACTTAAACATCCTTCTTATAGTGAGAGAGACACAAACAAACGCAAATCCTTGTTGTTGCTAGTAATTTGGCTCTTTTCGTTTCTTGGAAGTGGAATTGGGAATTTAATTAATAATGATATTTTGATAATCTCCTTGTGATTTTGAGATATGCTTGGATTCATTCATATCAACTTGCCTTTTTTTTTTAACATACTCTTCCCATTACTTTGGGTGGGAAAGGGGGTAGTTTTATTGGGTGTTTGCTTATAATATTTTATCGACTGATTTGTGGTATGATTAGGACTTTAATTAGTCGGATTATTACTCTGCATACGGATCTTAATCTATCCCCCATCCGTTTGTTATTTATTTCTTCTTCTTAGTGGGGCAGGTAAAATCAGATTAGGAAAGATATCTGCTCTAATTGTTTTCTGCAAATCAGGCAAACTAATCATATGCCTATCAAAAGATTCAGAAAACTTGTTTGGTGAGAAATCAACGATTCATTTTTCATATTTTGGTTATTGCATACACTTTGTTTATTTTTCTTTATTTGAGCTGATTATCAATTATGCTCCCTTCTCCAGTTTTTAATTGATAAATAGTTGCTTGCATGCTTTTAATTAAGCAGGCGCCATACTTTTCTTTTCTTCTTTTGTTTTTTTTTTCATTTGAATTTTTAAACATTTTTCAAGGAAAAGTTGATGCTTTGGTCTCCTGAACTGCTCATATAATAAAGAAATAACGAAGGATATCTTACCATAAAGACTAGAGTGAAGGTCTTTTTTATTATTATCATGGTGCAATTTCTCAAACAGATTAAAAGAACAGACTCGATTTTAGCAATAAGATGATAAAGCAGAAGAATACATTCTTTTTTCACAAAGTTGGCTTAAGCTTTACAAGTCAAACCTATTATCTTTAATTATTTAGTAGATGAATATGATTTGTTCTATCATGTTGCTGCTTGCTTATTCTATTTTTCTTCCTTCACTCTTCATGGGTTTGAACTTTTAATAATGGATACTCACATCTCTCTGATGGATCAACATTAATTTCTATACAAACTTTCACCAAATCAAAGTCTATTCATTTTGGAAATAGAGTTCTTACTTGTATTATACATTGGTATCCCATACAAAGGCATCTCTGTAAGACGAAGAGATGGATGCGATTTTTTTTTCACGCACTCTACAAACTAACATATATGAAGGAACCGACATATATAGGATGATGATGATGATGACTACACATGATATTAGTACAGTGGGTGGTGTTTGCTTATGTAAGTCATGGAAAACTACAACAGTCGTTTGATAATATATATAGGCTGCACATATAAACATTAAAATGTTACAAATCCTAGACTAAAGATGACCACGATGAACCATGTTCGAAACTGAGAGGAAACTGATCAATGGCAAAAGAAGACATCTTACTTTCATCTGCATCCATGTTCCATATTGACTCCAAGGAGCTTTCCCAGGCTGGAGAAGCCAGAGGAGGGAAGTTCAAGTAGCAGCTTTGCTCTGAGTAGTACATGCCTTTCACCGGTTTGGTAATGCTTTCTCCAGACTGATCAATCTCTCTCCATATGTCATCCATAGAGTAGTATCCGTCTTCACATTCTTGATTCATTTTCCCTTTGGATCCTCCAGTGTCTTGAGTAGTTGCGGTGGTCATGGATGATGAGCAGAAGTTTGAAGATGATGAAGTTGGCGACATAGGTCGCTTCTTCTCTTGTGCTATCTTCCTCATATGAGTCCTCCAATAATTCTTTATCTCATTATCGGTACGACCCGGTAATTTCCGGGCTATTTTCGACCACCTGCGTATAAATAATATTAGCATTGTTCATACAACAAAAAAAAAAAAAAATTTGAAAACATTTTCTTAGGGTTTCTCTGTTTCTTGAAGATTTCTTTCTGACCTGTTTCCCCATTTGGCGTGAAGCTCAAGGACAAGACGCTCTTCTTCAGGAGTCATCTTACCACGTTTAAGACCAGGATGTAGGTAATTAACCCACCTTAACCTGCAACTCTTTCCTGTTCTATTTAAACCTACAACCAAAACCAAGTCATATCTTTTAATGGAAGGTCCTTTGCAAAGACCAACCATTTTTCCAAACACAAGCCCTATACCTATTCTTATGTTTCTCCCTCCACCTTCAAACCTGAAACTTTCGCTACAAAATCCCATCTTCGATCTCCGAACATGTGGACAAAGTTGACCAAGAGGATGTCCTCTTGTTCTGTCCACGGTCCTTTACGGTATTCAGCTTGAACATTCTTCATCTCTCGTTCTCTATCTTTCTTCTCTCTCTGTGTATAGAAAAGTTACTTCTCAGTCTTGTTTTATGGGAATCTATATGGCATACTCTAGACCAATATTTATATAAGCCAACTTGAACACTGTTGTTGTGTCTACGCGGTATAACACTCACATTATTACAACTCCCTAATGATTTGTTTTTATAATCTTTACCGTCCATATGGTGAGCGATTATGTTGGAGATAATGTGGGGTTTATGATGCCATCAAGCCATTAGAGAAGAATATTTATAAAGGAAATGATCGTCAATAGGCGATGATGCTGATGATAATGTGGGGTCTCTTGTTTTATGATGCCACCAAGCCATTAGCGAATATATAAAAAAGGAAATGATCGCGCGTTAATAGGCGACTGATGCAACACCCCCACTAATGCTGCCTTTTCTTTGTCTTTTTGTGTGTTGCAATAAGAACGCTTTCTTATATTTCCTTTTGGCAGGTCCCAATAGTTTCAATTGCACTATTTCGCTCGCGTGTCAGTAAAATATTCAGCAGCATCCCACAAATCAAACCAGAAGAGGAAATAAGGTAAACTATATACATATAATCCGTATTATCTATATAACAAAGTAGTATACAGATTATTAGTTGTCTTTAATCTCAAGGTTTTAACAACATGGAAGAAGTATATATAAGGCTCTAGAGATTATTTTTTACTATTTTGTGAGGTTATGATTGCAGTTTGTCCCTTGACTTTATTAAAAGTTAATCTCGATATCACTATAGAAGCTTAGAGCATGTCTAATGAGATTTTTTCTCTTGAAATTCTAAAAATACATATATGTGGATATAGATATAAATAATAGTATTTAATTATAAATATTTTAGTATTACGGAAAATTTAACCGAAAGTTTTTAAAATAATGGGAAAAAACCCCATTGGAGTTGCTCTTATATTATAGGTAAAGAAAGATAAATTTTAATTAAATAAAAGCATATGTAAAAGGGGTCGAATTGTTTTGGGTGTCTATTAAGTGGCTTTTGTATCTAGCAGCAGCACTTGAGATTGAAAGTTAGATACTTCGATATTGTTTTAATGATTTGAAGTTCATTTAGTGACCCAATAAACTATTTATTTAGTAGATGAGAAAGGCCAATTTAATTTGCCTTGACATTGTGATGTGCCCCTTGGTACTCTGTTTTGTCGACGAAAGTTTGGATTCTTGGCTCTTTTTTCAAAAAAAAAAAAGAAGTTTGAATTCTTAGTCCATAATCTTTCCAAACCCTAAGAGCATGATTAACCCGAAATTCTTAGAATGAAATTCTTAGCGAAAGTTAAGAAACTGTTTCTTAACTTTTAACTAAAAAAGCTAAGAACCGGTTCTTAAATAAGGACTTTAAGAACCGGTTCTTAACTTTTTTAGTTAAAAGGTAAGAAACAGTTTCTTAACTTCCGCTAAGAACCTCATTCTAAGAACTCCGGGTTAATCATGGTCTAAGAGCATGATTATTGGGGATTCTTAGAGTGAGGTTTTTAGCGGAATATAAGAACATGTCTCTTAACTTTTAACTAAAAAACTCTTATTTAAAAATCAGTTCTTAGCTTTTTATTTAAAAGTTAAGAGACATGTTCTTATATTCTGCTAAAAACTCCACCCTAAATCCCCCCCCCAATAATCGTCATTAGTAATACTTGTTTCTCAATATTTCTTTATATATATATATACTTATTTCTTTATTATAACTATATGATTTATTGGATTTCATTGACCTTACACAGTTGCTCACGTGTGCAATTTATATGGCTTACTTACGTCTTCTAGATGCATGAACAAGTAGAGTAGACAGGGTTCTAAGGACCTGATGTGCTGGTCCATAGAAGCAGAGAATAAGGAGTAAATATATCCTTCTTTTCTCAGCATATATCTCTAATTGGCAAAGAGTTCCCAAGATTCTTCAAATTGTTTTGTTCTGTGGAAAACTCTGAAAATGACCTAGAAGAATATGATAAGTATACTCAGATTGATGTTGCATAGTGGTTCTTACGTAGAAGCAAAAATATACCGAAACACTAAAAAGTTTCCGGTTTAATTTTATTTTTATGGGCAGTGAAATAATTCAATACTGATTTACCAAGGTCACCACATCCCACATCCCTACTCTTAGTTCCCTTCACTTACCTTCGATCCTAAAATTAAGCTAGAGCTCTATGTGTTTGTGGTTACTATTTCAATTGTTTTTTTTTGTGTGTTGGCTTTGTGTACTGTACAAGTTTTGTTTTAATAGCTCAAACCTGAAACATTTTCTTTGTGCTTGCATTTTGCAAAGATATCTTTTTTTTTTTTTGTAACACAGTGCAAAGATTATCTCAAACCCGAAAACGTTTGTGTTACAAAAATGTTTTTAACTCAAACTTTATGTTTGAAAACAAGACTGTCTTTTACAGCCTTCCAAAGTTCACATCTATAAATTCCATGATGGTGACTTTTAACGTGGAAGTTTAGACAATTGAATTTGAAACATACATGGTCAGATGGTCTAGTATGAACGATTTGGCTATTCATATATTATATCCGGTTTACCATTTAGGTAGAGAAACTTGAGAGCAGGAAGTCAGGAACAAGTCCTCTTATTTTCTTCGAAAATGAACTAACATGCATATCTATTCCATATTCGATTCGCAATAATTGTATCAACTAGGTCACTACGAAAGTTACATGGGTCGACCTTTGAGTGGCGCGAGTGCATCTAATGCGCGGCGAACTTTTTCTCTCATCTTCAAGCTTCATGTTCTCCATGAGTGGAGGCGCTGCGTGTCTTCCGCTGACCTCGTCGGAGCTCGTCTCGTCTTCCCCACCCGGTATCTGATCAACAAGACAGAGGATTAATCGTCCTGTATCGTCAAGGTGGTATATCTCTCTCTCCTTCCGGTTGGGTTAGGTCTCTGGCAGAGCCGTGCTTACCATGGTTTGAAAAAAGCTTCTGCCTTACACCCCGAAAAATGTGCAATTTTTAGGCCCCCTAGTTTTATAAAATTATTCTATAGAGCTGAATGTATAGTTTTAGGTAAATTTTCACCTGATTTTGACTTTGACTTTTGTTTTCGCTGAATGGTTTATTCTAATCAATTTTAATATGTGTAATAAAATGCAAAGAATTAATTTAAGAATTGACACAGTTCAACTCACAGTTCTGATTTTTGTTTTGCTTTTGTTACTTACTACTATCCAATTTTTTCCTCACAAAAAATTAGTTGTTTGTATTTTTATTTATACATTATGATAGTTTGATAAAAGAGTTCATAAAAAATAATAATAATACGTTTTAACATACATATTTTATCTATCATCATTGACAAAATGTTGTATATTTTATCTACCATTATTTTTATTCAATATTTTGTTATTATCACTTTAATTTTTATTATTTTTATCATTTGTATTTAAATGATTATCTTTATCTTTCTAAAATACCAAATTATTATTTTAACTTTCTCTAAAAATACTAGTTTTCTACTTATGATTTTAACATTTACTTTTAAATTACAAATAAAAATGGTTTTTTTCATCACAATTAAAATTCATATTTTCTATTACATATTTTAAAATTTTATTTTTAAAATTAGCCATGAGCTCCCAAAAGTCCTAGCACGGCACTGGTCTCTGGTGCTGCAGCTCTCTAGGTGAGCACCGTCGCTCTGGTGGTTCGTCGGTGAAGGTGTCAGCTTCCTATGAGAAGAGCGGGAACGGGGCCGTTAACCGCTAGTCAACTACCGGAGTTTGGTGTATGGATGGAGCGATTTTCTATGTTGGAGGTTCTATTATATGGGATGGCGGTTCTCTTGATGGCTTCTCTCTGGCTCGGAGTCTGTGTTTCGCCGCCGTAACTGTGAGAAGGTATATGTGGTGTCTCTTGGACCTAGGAGGAAGGGTGAGTTTTAGTCGGATTACCGGCGTTAGGGTTATAGAGCCAACCTCAATCTTTCAGTTCAGGCGTTTGGGCCCCCAGGACGACTCTACGGGTGGTGATCTGACGGTCAGGCGAAGGAACATGCATGATTCTTGGACTCATCGGCGTCGTGAGGTCCCATCGATTGGATTTCTTGCCACCGGTGTCCACCAGAGTTTAGAGTTTGCTCTATTTAGCTTTATTTTCCTTCACTGTACTTTCCTTTCTGTTTCAACATTTACTTAAAAGTATATCATGTTATTATACCTGGTATTTTCACATATTTGTTTATATTCAAAAGTATCTAAAATTATTATAAAAAAAAACAGAACCGACGATTAATTCAATTCGACTGGTGATCATTTTGGAAACAAGAGGAACAAATAGAAAAGGAACGTAAAAGAATAAAATTGCAGGAATGAAAAGAAATGATTGTTCCTTCTCAAATTTAACAAGGACTTTTGTTCTTTATTTCTCTACAAAAAAAGAATGGTAGGAAATGAGAAAAAAAATTATTTCTTCTGAATGGTGATATTTTTAGGAATGTTAGGGAATATATTATTCTTCGCCGTTCCATGATCACTATTAATTTCTAAGTAAATCTAAGATATGACATTATTTTTGTTTCGTCAAACAATAATAACTTAGTTTCCAACAAGAATCAAATCCAAAACAGACAAATTTAGGCAAATTTATATATATTGTTTTAAACCAATCCTTACTACCAGGCTGCCACTCGTACTAAGGGGATGTATTCAATTTAACATTTGATGTGATTTGATTTTTAATGGGGTTTTAGATGATTTCAATAAATTGCAGAGATTTAAGTAATTTTTGTTAAACTACTCTAAAATATCACCTAAAACTATGGGATTTGAATTTTAATTTTTTAACTAAGGGGGATGTATTCAATCTAAAATTTGAGGTGATTTGACTTTTAATGAGGTTTTAGATGATTTTGAGGAATTGCAGAGAATAAAATGATTTTTGTTAAACCACTCTAGAATATCACCTAAAACCATGGGATTTGAGTTTTATTTTTTTTAACTAATAAACTCCACCCAACCACTCTAAAATCACTTGAAAACTTTAAAACTCCACAACTTAAAATATTTTCAATAACATTGGATTTCAGAGTACTTTATAAAATGTCAAGTTCAATAACACTGGATTTTAAATGAGTTTTTAAAATTCATGTTTCAATAACAGTGGATTTGTCATTTTGACACAAATCACCTAAAACTCTCAATTGAATACACCCCCCTAAGAAATCCTACCCAAACACCCTAAAATCACCTGAAAACTTTAAAACTCACAACTTAAAATATTTTCAATAACACTGGATTTCAGAATACTTTAAGAAATGTCAAATTCAATAACAGTGGATTTTAAATGAGTTTTTAAAATTCATATTTCAATAACAGTGAATTTGTCATTTTAATACAAATCACTTTGAAATTTTCGGTTGAATACATTCCCTTAATTGTTTTCCCTCTTAAATGTTACGTGGTTCGGCTTAATGCCTTAAATATCCTGGTGTGGAATATTCGGGTTCTAATGCATTTCTTAATGAATAATGCTTCTTCTATTGCTTTCAGTTTCTCGAATTGTCCATTGTCCAATAGCGAATATAAAAATTCTGCACAGCACCACAATCTGAAAGCTGCTACATATTATCGCTGTCTGGTTGGTGTGACAACAGCTATTGCAGTTGCAGATGCGGATGCATGTAAAATTTGTACGACTGATACAACAGTTAAAAATTAATGCATCGACGGAAAATTTATGACTGATTAACTATTAAATACATCAATGATTAAATAATAAATTAACAATATTTACATTTTATACAATTAAAAAGTATTAAAAATCATATTATTATAGTAAATATAAAATTTATATTTATAAAATTATACTAATTAGATTTTTTTTTTAAATTAAAGAGAATATTTTTGTTCTAATTTTTTATAATATAAATTAAAATAATATATATAAAGTAGTATTTCTATTATGTCAATATAATTTTTTAATTGATTTTTTTTATATTATATAATTTTTTATAAAAAAAAAATTGTTTACCTTCCGCAACCGTCCGCAACCGTAAACACTATAGCTGAAAATATCTTTAAATTTAAGAGCTTTGGAGTAGTTTAAAACGATTTATAGCGTTTTATGTGATTGTTGCAAAACACCAATAACCCCTACCAACCATAAAAGCTACTTTTGCGGGTGGTGGCGGGAAGCTAGTCGTACTTATACTTAGTAGTTAGATTTGATCACTTATATTAAGCTTTTAACAATGAGGACAATTAGAGTACTGCATTTGGAAGAATATATATGATTAGTAGGTGACTGAAGCAAAATGATTAGTTAAAGTAAATATCAGTCTCATTTTTGTTAGTTGGTTTGGTCATCATATAGATGTTAATCCGGTGTTCAGGGACCGTCTAGACACTAGACAACTTGATTAGTTTTTGGAGATTTTCTAAATATTTAATATGTTTCTACTTTTTAATATATTTGATAAAAAGTAGTATTGTTTATAATACGTTGAGTGGACACTATTAATAGATTGTCTGTCTATACATTAACCACGTCAAAAACATTACCGGTGTTAATCGATTTGGTCAGAATCAAGCCCATTTATTAACATATGAGTTATACTTGGTTTCACAACCTGATACTGATAGAAAGTCGTTATTGTACATTTAATATCTTTTAAAAAAGAAAAAAAATATTATCAATTTATTTCATGATTTTAAAATAAAATAAATAAAAAATAGTACTAGAAGCAAAAAAATATATTATTTTTAACGCCGTAAACAAAACACTAAACTCTAAACCCTAAACTCTATATCTTAAACTTTAAATTTTTAGATAAACCCTAAACCCTTGGGTAAAACTCTAAATCAATAACACTAAGCACTAAATCTTAAAAACACTAAACTCAAAGGTTTAAGAGTTAGGATTTATCCAATGGTTTATAGTTTACCCAAGGGTTTAGGGTTTACCCAAGAGTTTAGGGTTTAGGATTATAGTTTAGGGTTTAGTGTTTTGCTGATGGCGTTAAAAATATATTTTTTTGTATCTAGTACTATTTTTATTTTAATTTTTAATTTTAAAATCATGATATAAATTAATAATATTTTGTTTCTTTCTTTAAAAGATACTAAATAAAATAACGACTTTTTATTGGTTGGTGAACCTACAAGTTCGCCATAAGGATGAATAACTCTTAACATATTGGCCAGACTCATATTTATTCTTCTAAAATATATACTATAAAAATTATCACAAGTTGTGTAAAATTGCAGAATTCAAGTATTGGCCCCTTCTTTCTGAAGTTGTCTTTGTAATGGAGGCGGTGTCTTTGTAATGGAGGACCCAAAGTTCTGAAGAGATTGGAGTGAAGTAAGAAGACAGATATAAGACTGAGATACGTGGACGGCACCACTTACTCTATGGCCACTCCTTTTTTTTCCCATCAACATATTTTATTAAACCAAAGTAGGATCATACAACACCAACGGATAATATGATTCTCCGTGGTTAACTAAACCGGTAGAAGACAGAGATATCTCCGGACACTAGAACCCACTGCGGGATAGCAAACAAGAACGAAGCAAACTACACTCTTAACACAAGCAACTAAACTTCTAACCCTCCAGAAAAAGTCTAACGACAACAGAAGGGATGACTAGCTTTTAGAGAATCTATGGCAACTGTTTAACGTGAATGCCCTCGGCCAGCCCACCGCTAAACCACCTCCTCTTAGCACAACGAGGAAACACCTCAAGAACCAAGTAACAAGGCTTCATAAACCAGAAGTTAGAATCAATCACAGATTCAGACGAGAACTCCCGAAAGCGGCTGGGTCTTCATCAACCCTTGAAAGCCTAGGAATGAAGCCACAAAACAACAAATCTCCACGAGATTTGAACAGACAGCTAGGGGCGAGGCCCACCTGATCCGAAAGACGAACACAGGCCAAGAACGGCATAAGAGTGGACTAGATGGAAGCCACAGCGGACTCTACACAGACAGCCTACACCTACAAAGAAGAGACCATCCCAGAGGCGAAGAAGAAACACAACATCAACCGAGCAAAATATATCTAGAATGAGGTTCGAAAACAAAAGCTTTTGTAGTTAAACTACACCGTAAATCGATAGATCCGGTACTTTTGTAGCAAAACCCCAACCAAATCAGAAAGCCCAAGTTGATTTGAAGTGAGCGAGTCTCTCCCAAAACAGATGTAAAGTTACACACCGACAAACCAAAAGTCATGGCTACACAAACTATAACCTAAAGGAGACAAAGCGAACTAGACCGGCGGTGGCGCTATCGGAACCGCCACGCGCCGGTCAATCGTAGTTACAGAGCCGCCGCGAGAGTTGGAGATAAGGGAGACGAAAGAGAGAAAAAGGGTTTATAGTTCTTGGTGATGTTACTCTATGGCCACTCCACTAAGTAAGATTTTTTCCCGTTCAATTCTTCTGGCCACTGACTTGTGAAGACATCACACACTTAAAACGATTTAAGAAAAGGCATTTTTTGTCCGTGTTTCAAAAAAAAAATATACATTATAATAGGGCAGTTGCATCACTCCTGATGCGACACGTCAGCGATATGTGGGTCCCACTTTTAAAAATTGTGAAAAAGTGTCAAGTCTGTGACTCGAACCCGGCTAAAGGATACTTTGTACATTGATTACCGAAACTAATATATATTTATCGAGGCTTTCTTATAGTGGATCCCATACATAACTGTAATGTTTCAATACTCACGTGTAACTTTGATCATCAAAACCTATTTAGTAAAATCCGCATTCTGGCCCAATAAAACTTATAAGTGGGCTAAATCTCTTTTGTATGTATCTAGGATTTTATAGTACTCTTTTTCCACCGATAAACCAAAGCGTTACCCTTTTAGCTTATCAAAAAAAATTATGAAACTTTTCATCTTCACCTCTCTATATCTCCAACGATCAGTTATGGTACCGTTTCACCTCTGAAACGATCCGTCTCAGTATATATAATTCCTCAAACAAACCTTGAGACCCATATCTCTTATTAAATTACTCCTAAATTGAACTGTCACGGCTTTTAGCCAACCTTCGAAGATGTCAG
>NC_027749.1:7687308-7687763 GCF_000695525.1 Brassica oleracea var. oleracea | reverse complement strand
AGATTTCAGACGCTCAGAACAACCGCAAGCGCTGCCGTGAGTGATTGAAAATATCTATTATATTCCTATCAGCCCGTCAACGTCTTTTCCATGCATTTTTAAAAACTATTATTATCTTTGTTTTCCATCATAAACTTTGGATATTTTTTCCCTTGCATGTTTTCTCTGTTCGGATATTTTATTTCTATTTTGGATTATTAATGAAACGTCGACGGGTTCTAATTCATAAAAGATTTGTCAGTGGTGTATTTTTTTTGTTTACCTATTTCTGACATTTTTTTTGTCCACCATAAACTATTTTTAACAAAATCGAGTAAAACTCTAAAAATAAATAATTTTGCACCGTATAATTTTATAAATTTTTCTAAAGTTATTAATTTTTTAAAAAAATAGTTTATTACAATTCTATATTTTGAAATTAATTTAGGTAAAATAAGAAAATAATTTAATTTATT
>NC_027749.1:7668891-7687110 GCF_000695525.1 Brassica oleracea var. oleracea | reverse complement strand
CGTACACAAAACTACACAACGATCAATAACTTATCCGGCTCCGCGCTTGCGCGGGGGCTATACCCCTAGTAATAATAATAAGGCCCTTTTTGTCCCATACTATTGTTTTTTTTTTTTTTTTGCTTAGATCATAAAATGACTTCCGAATCCTATGATCTGTACTTTGTTTCAATTTGTAATTTGATTGCCTTGCATGTGTCTTCACTCTAAATGCAAGCATTTGTCATGCATGCATATCTACATGCAATAGGGATTAGCTATGGAACTTATGTAAACCAGACCATTAACTCATCACAGCATATCCCTTTTTGGGAGTAGAGTAGTGATTGTGTTCTTCTCTGCAACTTGCTTCCACAACACATATTTTGGTTTGTCTAACTGGTTTGAGTCAATAAAGAGCATTCAAGTATGGATTCACATAACCATTCCAACACACGAATTACTCGTCACCATGTACTCGTGCGCATGGATTACATATATTCAACATACACATATGTTCATATAAATTATTCAATCAAGTTTGTACACACGTTTTAACAAATGGACGACAATATGTATAAATATAAAATTCAAGACATATTTTGTAATAAAGCTTTAGGGTTATCATGGTCTCATGGGCCGGGAGCCATAACAGGTTAATGATTAGTCCCCTCCTCAGCGGTGAGATCCTCTTACCTGAGATATTGAGGTGCACTTTCTTTATAATTTTTACGTATGTGAAAAAGGTATAGGCATGGAGACTTTTAATAATGTCGAGGACTCTGGATATTCTGGAGATCATTCTCACTTAACATTATAACGTACGCCATGAGTTATGATCCACCTATGGGAATAATATTATACATCAACAGTATAATAATGCTAGTGCTTTAGGAAAATTAAAATACAAAAATATTCGTTTGTCTTTTGGCTATATACTTTAAGAGAGAAGATTATATATTCCTCTATAGCGACATCCTGAAATTTTGCTACCGCTAATTATGACTCTTAATCTAGTCCAAATGCTTGATATATTTTTTTTTAATGCCTAATATTATCTTTTTTTGAAACTCCACTAATCCATCTTGAATAACTCAACCCACACGGCCACACATATCAAACTAGTTATCTTGGATAAACATCGCATTGGATAATTATATTGATATTTGTCGTTAGAAATGCATTATCATATTTGTTATATCAGTAGAAGCTTTTTATCATATTTCACGCAATGATCTTATTATTTACGACAAGCAATCTAATATCATATACTAAAAGCACAAACGTTTCCACAACGTACAATTTAAGCTGCAGTGCAAATATCCATATATAATATTAAAAGAAACTAAATTACTAATGATTAGTCTCTCTCTCTTGTTTGTTTAATTTTATACTATTAAAAGAACCTATTATATGATCCAACGTACAATTTAAGCTGCAATCCACCATGCTTATATTATTTTAGAAATGAAATGTGTGCGATGAAAACAAAATAATTGTACTTTTAATCTAATTCTCTTATATTCCATTGCTGCTAAATTTTTTCCATTGCTGCTGATATTTGATGATTAAAGAGGGAAATGACCCCCCCCCCCCCCCCCCCCACACACACACACACAACAAACGATCTTCTTAATGTGTATCCTAACCCCTCCTAAGTGCGCAGTATACACGCTACTACTTTGCAAACTATTATCTGAGATTAACGAGTTGGGTAAATATCCCCTCTATATTAATCTTGGAACATTACAACATATTTTCGTAACCACGTGTCATTACTAAGTTGATTCTTAGAATCCATTGAAAAATAAGTTGGTTCATATAAATATATATTATACATTTTATTAAATATATCAAATTGATTAGTACTGTACAAAAAAATATTCATTCTTTCATTAAATAAAATATATAGAATTAACTAATATGATTAACATATATATGACAATTTATGCTTATGAATAATACATATTTCATAATAATTTTTGTATCCTCTCTCTTTTTTGTTTAATTTTATACTATTAAAAGAAACTAAACAATCACATTAATCATATAATAGAAAAATAGATTTTTTTGTTATATGTTATATTTTGATTTTTTTTAAAACGACTATAAATTACTAAAAATGGTAAAAGTCTCACATTGAAAATTTTGTGATCAATTGTTTAATTTTTTTTGTTCAAACAAGATACAAATGATCATAAATCGTATGAATATGAAATCTCATTAATAGATATTCATATTATATATATATATATATAAATATATTAATATCATTTAAATTAAATTATATACTATCTAAAAATATATACATATGTTAATTTCAAAATTTGCAATGAAAAATGATTGAGATCCTAATATTCTAATTTTAAAATTTTATTGAAAAATGTCGCAATAAAAGTTATATGAGTAACAGTTTAAATTTTTGTCACAGAAAATATACAAATGTTAATAAAGTCACATGAGTAGGAAGGGTCAATAATAAATATTTATATTAAAATATTATATTATATATATATATATATGTCAATATCACTAAAGTTTAATTATATATCTTGTAAAGTAAATAAAATTATTGTTTTGATTTATTTACCAAAAACATGATTGTGAATTAACAAAAAGTATTGGTTTTGATTTGTGTGTTTACTCTGATGTATATACTTTTATGTATACAAATTATTTTTTAAATAATTTTTAATATTCGAAACACTATATTATATTATTTAATATTAAATAATTTAGTCTTGATTTTTATTCCTAAAAATTTTTTAATGAAATATTATGACAAGATTGCAGTTATCACCTTTTGAGTTTGTTCAAAGAATGAGAGTTTTATCGTTTGTCTAATATTTGTTTCTCTCTAATACCGTGTCTAGATATTATAATTGTAAAAATGAGAGATTTGAACTATTTATTATAACTTTTCTGGTTTATCGATTAATAAATCAAACAGTTCTTAGTTTATACATAGTTTACATACGTTAGAATGGTAAATTATTATTATTATATATATATATATATATGTTTATCTGTATACTCTTAAGTAACTAAACTTCAAAAATCATAGGTTAATAAAATAAGAAATACATACATTTATATTTTGAGCCTGCACTTATATTCTATAACAGCTTGATATATTAGATTTGAACACGAACCTGTGAATAGAATTTGCCGGTGATTTTCTTCAAAATTTTGATTCTTAGATATGTATCTGGAGTTGAACTAATTTTTACAGATGTCCATATTTTTAAATTAACACCTATGTAATTCACTAAATTCATAGAAGAAGTTAAGAAAAACCAAAATTCATATCAATGAAACAGAAAGAGAACAAAAGCACAATTTTATAGAGGTAGAAAATGAAATCACTTATGGAGAGTTAATAGTAAACAAATCGACAGCTTAAAACCTAGTCCTCTTTCGGCATTTTACAATCGATGTTACCTATCTAGTATTATATTAAAGAGAGAAAGGTACACAAATGTAAGCGGTTATTTAATATAACATTCAATCTTTTTTTGTCATCACAGACTCATATTGACTCTGTGAACCAAACTGAGAGATCTGCATCCATGTGAACGACAAAAGACGGTTGCTTCCTGACACTGCGTGCTAGCCTATCTGTCTTTGAATTTTGTGTCCTTGGTACATAGATGATCTCTGATCGGAGGGAACTTTGTTTCAGGATCTTGATATCTTCCAAATAACTTGCAAAAGCTGGTCATTCTTCTGGTTCTGAAACCATCTTCGCCAATTGACAACAATTCGTTGTAAACGTAACCTGAAATTGACATAAGTTCCTCATACATTCCACTGCCCAGAGTAGCGCTTCCATCTCCGCATGAAGAGGAGAGAGACTAGCCCGAACGTTCTTCGCCCCCATCAGTCCATCAAATCCTTCTAGAGTGATGAGCCAACCTTGTCCGAAGAAAATATCACCCTCTTTCTAGGAACCATCTCTAAAACACCATCTTCCTGGAATTGACGGTAGGGTCGTAACTTGTACGTGTGGTATTGTCCTATGTTCGTTAAATATATGTGTATCAGCCCAGAGTGTTGATTCTGTTTCTGTCAATTTAAGCGTTTCCCTATGATCAATGTCCAGATTACTGAAAAATTATTATTCCTACCTTTCCAAATGTACGATAGTATCCATGCAAACTGATGATCATTCATCTGCAGAAAAACTTTCCAAAAGAGATGATACATGTTTGTGAAGAGAGAACTTGTTGGAAAAATAGATGAATTTGATGGTATCTTTGAGAGAGCTTAAATCTGAAGTGCTGGAGGACATTCAAAAAACACATGGTTTATCGATTCCCCGTAGGCTCCGCATCTTACACATCATATATCCCCTTGTATCTCTCGCGCTCGCAGATTCTTCTTGACTGCTATACACCTTGTCACCAATTTCCATAGGAAATGTTTTAATTTTGGTGGGCACCGTATTTTCCAACAGAATGTCTTCAATACATCAACTGTGGATCCAAACAGTAGTGGTGGTCTTTCTCTGTCTGCGTAAACCCGTTCTACCTGATATCCTGATTTAACCGTATATTTCCCATTTTTTGTGAAATGTCATCCATCCTTATCTACAATCTGAGTCCTACTCAGTAGTGGTATACTTTCTATAAGTTTCACATCCAGTGGGTCCACCAAAATCCGAATTGCCTGCGAGTTCCAAGCTTGCGAAGTAGAGTCAATGAGGGAATCCACTGTGAGGTATGAATAGAAATTGTGTTGGTTTTTATTAGTTGGTCTCGTGAGAGTGGTTGGGAGCCATCGATCGTTCTATACAGATATAGAAGAACCTGATCTCATCCTTTTGATTAGTTCTTTGCTTACCAGAGATCTAACAGTACGGTACTCTGCCAGCCATATGACGGAGAATATGAACGAATCGGTTCCAGGATGAAGCGTTCATGTAATACCGACATTTGAAAACTCGAGAAAATAAAGTGTTTGACTTTCCTATCAAAATAATTATATCACATTTATATCACATTCATATGATACTTGGTAAACAGTTATATCACATTCAGTGATTCGAAGTTTTTAGAATCATACAAAAGAATAATTATCACCTTAAAGAAAGATTACATATCGTTAAGTCGACATTGGATTACTCCTTACTTTGGAATTTAGACAAATCACGCAATCGTCACTTTACCAAATTAGTTTCAATAATTTCCTTGCCCATCTAGACATTAAAATATATTCATTTCTCATTTTCTCTAAATAAGTTATTTCACATTTAAAGTTATCACATAGATAGAAAGTGTTGTCCAATTAAGCAGTCACTAGCTTTAGCTTTCGTGATCGACTAGAAAGATAAGGCTTTCATCATCCTTATATTCTATCTAATGCGTACGATTTTTTTTTATAGCGTCATATACTAAACAAACCAATCAGCTCTATAATGTTGATACGTACTTTTATTTAGATATTTAATCATATCTGCCTTTTCGCCAGTGGTATCGTATGTACTCATTTGAATAAGATCATCTCCGACGATGATACTCTATTTTTCAAATAAATATATTTCAATAGTATTCTATTTTTTATTTCATAATAAAATGAAAAATTAATTTATTTTAGGAATAGAATAACTGATTTTTTATTCATCATTTTCTTTTTAATTCTAAAATAGAATATTATTGGTGTAGAATCCAACTCCGTTAAAAAATTTCTTTTTAAAAAAGAAATAGAATGAACCATTGAAAATTGTCTAATTTGCTCCATAAAAAATTTTATTTTTATTTAAAAAATATTGGATCACTATTGTCTATTCCACATTTTTAGGACCGTTTACACGGGTGAGAGGAGCGGTCGAACATGATTCAATATTATTTTGTAGGGTGTAATAATATTTTTATAATAAATTTAGATTTAAAATCATAAATTCATAACAAAAAAATAAAATAACTATATCTAGATTTATTTCGTCTTTACTAACTAATAAATTTCATATTATCAAATATCTTTGAGTTTTTGTATAGTCAAATGAAAAAGAAATTAAATAGGAATTTGTTACTAATAATGTCAATTATATCTCTTTGAAAATAGATAGTGATTAATATTTTAGATTTCAATAATAATTTGGAAAGTTAAAATACTAATTTTATTTTGTTTAGGAAACTGTTATTAGTTAGTTTTGTTAAATATATTAAGAGAAACCTAAAAGAATTCATCAGTTGTCTGTAAGAACTATTACTCATATCTTTATTACAAAGCAAAGAAAAAAAATTATTAGCAAATGAGTTAGTAATGACTGCAATTCAAAATGATATTTTAAGAAGATCAAATATTATATTTGTTTGAAGATTCAAAGCTTAAAATAGCATTATTTAAATAAAAATTAGTAGTTGAACAATTTTTTTTTTACTAAATTAGATTGATGTACTCACTTTTTATTTATATCAATCTTATGTGTAATAAAAATATAGAAAAAAAAATTACGACTATATAAATATTCTTACAATAATTTTATAGTAAAAATAGTTTTTTAATGTATAACTATTTCAAATAATCAAATGATCTTGTTTCTATTTTGAACAAGATCTTCGTATGATTTGAGACGTCCCTGCACATTTTAGTTACCATTAGTGCTATATATGCCAAATATATTTTTTATAAACCGAGTTAGATTTATCATTTATGGGCTATAGCTACGGTAAAGCATTATTTATGGCCAATGAAAATAAGTAAATAATTCATTTATTTTTCATATAAGGTTACTAATAACATATTTTCATTTGTTTCCAGTTTGAGTCCGTGACTCGTGTGCGTACATTATTTTGTATACTCTCTTACCGCAATACCACATAATTGTCAATAAATATTATTTTTTGGGTACAAAATAGAGAAAAAGACAAAAATAACACTAAATCAAGTTTTTATTCCCAAACTAGCATTCAAGGTCAAAAGTCACAAAAATAACACTTAATGTTTTATCAAAAGTCACAAACTTAGGGTTTAGAGTTAAATGGTGGGGTTTAGGATTTAGAGTTTAGGGTTTAGAGTTTAGGGTTTAGGGTTTAGAGTTTAGAGTTTAGAGTTTAGGGTTTAGGGTTTAGGGTTGAGAAATGAGGTTTTGGGGATAAGATTTCAAATTTTGAAAAATAAAAAAATTAAAATTTTCTAAGGATAAACTTAAAAAAGTGTTATTTTGGTCATTTTAGTTTTTGAGTGCTATTTTTGTGATATAAACTTAGAAATGTGCTATTTTGGAGATTTGCCCTTCAAAATATTACTTTTTCATTTTAAAATCTTTACTTTACATATAGAAAAAGGCTTTTCCTCCTTCCTAATAAGGATAAATGGGCTTATACGAGTTTAGTTGTTGGGCTGAAACGTTGTTTTCGTTGAAATCTTAAATCATCAATTTCTTAGCTTGATTCTATTAAAAGTGCCCGTCTTTCTTTTTGTTTTTTGAACAAAAATTCACTGTTTTACCATCGACTTCTAAGGTTTATTTATCATGTTGTTCAAGCTCTGATTTATTCACCCGAGAATGAAATTTCGAGAGGGTTTTAGACGAATCTTGTGAGGAATTGATGGATCAAGATGTTTTGTGTTGATTCGTTTCAGTTTTTTCTCTCGTAAATCGTTACAAAATGTATTGATTTGTAGTCATTAACAACTTTCTTAACTCCTTCGGCCTATTCCAAACATGATTTCTCATTCAATACAGCTTCCCTCTCATCCAGACGATGCATTTTCAGCTATAAAAAAGTGAGCAAAAGAAAACTCAAAGTTTAATGCGGCTTCAGAATTTTATTTTAAAGAACAAAAGAAGCTTTGCTCCATCGACAGATTACTGCAGCTTCAGAGAAAAAAAATGGAGCAACCTTTATCAGTTGTTAGATCTCATGGTGAATTTGTGTCGGGTCTGATCTCCAGTTTCCACTAAAATCGCATCAAAATTTGGGTGGTTTCTGGATTGCACCATCTATACTATTATTTATGAATAGATTTTGCTTAGTTATCATATTTTCCGTGATTTTAGAAAATTTTTCTTATTTATCATGTTTTAGTAATTTTTAGTTGAATCATTAATTCATTAATTTATATAATAGTGTATATCTCAATGCTCCGTTGATGTAATAATGTTATACGTGTTTTAATGGATTATTTTATGAACTTATATTATCAAGATAAACATGTTGTTATAGTTTCTATTTTCAATATGTTCTCACAAACATCATTTTTTTCCTTTTTTTATAAGTTAGAAAAAAACAAAGATGAGTAGTTATAGATTAATGAAAAACAATTTTTTTTTGTAAATAATTCATTATATAATTAACTAAAAACAAATTTTATATTAATAATATTAGATTTCTAAGTTATATTAGATAATTTATTATAAAATTAATATAATAAAATTTTCAAAATAAAACATTTTTAAAAAATAAGATAATTATTATATATTGTGTTGTTATCTGGAAATAATATTTTCAAAATTAAGATGTAAAACATTTATAATTAAAATTAATTGAGCAAAAACATTTGATCAGGATATTTTATAAAATATTTTGAATATGTGAGTGTTTTTAAAATTTAAAGTATAAATATTAAATAATTTCAATTATAACAAATTATTACAATTAAATATTGAAATATATATATATATATATATATATATATATATATATATTGATGAAATTTTATATATTATCATACTGGATTTTGAATTAATAAATTATAAACCAATAAGTATTTCTTTAGTTGTCATCTTCTCCATGATTTTAGGGAATTTTTGCTTATTTATCATGTTTTAGTAATTTTTAGCTGAGTCATTAATTCATTAATTTATATAATATTATTATTTTAAATTAAATGTTAGTAAGTGTTAAATATTTACAATTAAAATAAAAATTAACCAAAAAACAGAAACATATTATAAAAAAAATATAATTAGTGTATATATCAATGCTCCGTTGATGTAATAATGTTATACGTATTTTAATGGTTTATTTTATGAACTTATATTATCAAGATAAACATGTTGTTACAGTTTCTATTTTCAATATGTTCTCACAAACATCATTTGTTTCCTTCATGTGTAGTTATAGATTAATAAAAAAACATTTTTTTGTAAATACTTCATTATATAATTAATTGAAAACGAATTTTATATTAATAATATTAGATTTATAAGTTATATTAAATAATTTATTATAAATTAATATAATAAAATTTTCAAAAGAAAAAAACATTTTTAAAAAATAAGATAATTACTGTATATATTGTGTTGTTATTTGGAAATAATATTTTTAAAATTAAGATGTAAACTAATTATAATTAAAATTAATTGAGTAAAAACATTTGAATTAGGATATTTTATAAACTATTTTAAATATGTGAGTGTTTTTAAAATTTACAATAATAAATATATATATTGATAAAATTTTATATATTATCTTTTTGAATTAATAAATTATAAACTAATAAGTATTTGTAAAAAAATTATGTCCGCATGTACGGGCAAACCACCTAGTTGATATTGTTTATACCAAAAACTTGCCTTACGTATTACTCTCATTTTTTACTTGGATTTTTATGCATATTAATAAAATATATTAAATTTAATAGTAACAAATATATTATTTTTATGATTAGTTGTTTTTCATAATTTTTAACCGACATTGATTTAATAAACATAATTATTTTCAAAGTTTACAATTTATCATTATTATCTAATAAAAAATATATTAAATTATAAAAATGTATCTTTAAAATAATTTTTAATTCTAAAATATAGATCATTTTGAAACGAATAAAATAGAAGTGTAGAACTTAGATTCCAATGATATAGAGAATGCATTCTTTATCAGAACTAGGGTTAGAAGCGAATCAAACCATTTATATCTTGCCACTCACGTTTTGGATATAATTTAATTTACAAATAGAAAAAAAATTGTAATGGAAAATTTTCACCAACAATAGATATTTTATGTTTACCAATTTCATGTTACCACTTTTCATCTTTATTATCACTAAAAGGACATTTTCAAAAATACTTTCTTCATTAAGTGACAAAAGACTTTTATACTCCTGTTTTATATATATATATATATACAGTAAAACCTATATAAATTAATACTCGATAAATTAATAATCTCTACAAATTAATAAATTTCGGCGGTCCCAACTTTGGTCGGTGTAAAATATGACACAAATCGATAAAATAATAAAATAAATATATTTTTAAAACTCCCATGTAAATATATAGTCTCATTAAAATCATAAATTAATAATATATCTCTATATATATTTTATATAAGTACACACTAAACATTATATTGTTGTTTTTATATCCAAATGAAAATACTTTTATTTTTCTTAATATTTTGATATATTTTAATAATATTTAGTAAAATTATATCAAAAACTACATAACAATTCTATGAACCATAACAATATACACCAAATAAGATAATAAAATAATATGAAAGTCAATTTTCTATAATTTAAATAATTTATAAACGGTAAAATCAAATATTTTCTTATTTTATTAATAAAAATATTAAAAAAAAAAATAGAAAAAAATCTAAAAAGGAAACTTTTGTAAATTAATACCTCCATAAATTAATAAAATTTTAAAGTACCAACATTATTAACTTATAGAGGTTTTACTGTAATAAATCATTATTTAAATAAATTAAAAAATAAAAAAATTTAATTTTTTTTTATGTTTTCGGATTATACATTTTCAAATTCGAACTTTTTAATAAAAATATTTTTTGAATTTTTTTTTTCGAAATTATTTTTTTATTGTTTTGAGAAAAAATTATGAAAATTGAAAATTATGTTTGAAACTATTTTTTAAATATTTATTTATATATTTATTGGAGTCCTAAATTTCACATTCCAAAAACCCTACCCCACCTCTCAACTCTAAACCTAAGTCTAGATTAGTTAACCCTATGGGTATAAGTGTCTTTTACCTTTTATTAAAAGTGAAGGTAAAAATGATTAGTGGAAACATCAAAAGTGGTAATATGAATGAAGTATTTGTGGTAATTTCCCTAGATTAATAGATACATTAACACTTTCTAGCATCTTATGCTAATTTATCCACATCCAAGAGGTACAAATAAAAATACATTGTAATGGAAATTTTTCACCAAAAAAGAGAAACCACTTATAAACTATACTATTAAAGCAAAATTCACTTGTCCTTAGTTTTTAGAGATATTTACAAGAAAATATCATTCCTAAATTTATGCATATCTCAATTAATTAATATCAACCAATTAATTTAAGAAATATTCTAAAACTTAAAACCAATTAAATTAATTAACTTCTCTATCTCCTATATTATTTCCTTTTTAAAACTTACCACTATATTTACTATCCTAAAAATTATTTACATCAACTTTTTAAAAAGTATTCGCTATAACTTTTTATATAATATTGTTATTCAATTTAAAGTTTTTGAAAACACTAAACTAAACACTATATATTTTTATTAAAATATAATAAAAATTATCAAGTTTAAAATGTTTGAAAATGAAAATTTAGTATGTATAATTGATATTATAAATATGTCAGAAATATCAGAATATGAAGAAAAAAATATCTCAATAAAAAATCTATTAATTTGTATAAAATCATTTAACTAAACACATCAAGAACGTAGTATGGTGAAACCTCAAGTCTTAAGCTTGAATAATATTTGTATGATAGATGGGTCATGGACATCCATATCACGGTTCATCGAGTGTGGATGGGTATAGATGGACAGCTTGGGGAAGGTACAACTTATGGGGATACAAAACTACATACGACAAGAGCCTCCCTTGCATTCAGAACTGGAAGCACTACGATGGGCGACGGAGAACATGCTTCAACATTCGACATGTCAGAATTTTAAAACGAACTGCAAGGATTTAATTGCCATGATTAAGAAGCTTCATGTTTAGCCAAGCTTTGCAATAGAAATAGGGAGGATAGAGACTCTGCATATATGCTTCTCAGACTTCAAGATTACACATATTCCATGAACGTATAATCAGATTTCAGACTCTTTAGCTAGGATCGCGAGGTCTTTTCATAGAGAACTTTATTTTATTGGTTATTTTATTCGGATCTGGTTACCCAGACCACCTCAAGTTTGAGTAATAGAACAGCCGTTTGATGTCTAAAAAAACACATCCATAACATTTTGGAAAATTTGTGAGAACAAAATTATATTTGAAGAAAAATATTGTCAAATATATTTTTATCATTAAAAACTATATACATATTTAATACATTTAAAATCATTTTAAATTAATGGAAGACAGATCTAAGTAACCAAATTATACTATTTTGATTCTTATATATGTATATTTATATTAAACTTTATATAAATTTAGAAAAATTATAATATACACAAATTATATGTGTTAACATATGCTATATACGAATCATCGAGGTTTTTAATTCGACCACAGATCTAGGACGAATATGGAAACACTGCTTGAAACTCAAACCATTTTTTTTTTGACAAAAAATTATAAATTCATGCATATTTAATTAAAATTATCAGCAGAAAATGATATGTGCTTTAAAAGCGCGGATCAAAATCTAGTGGAACTTTAAGTACGGTGTAGATTACAGATCCATTAACACTTTCTTGCATCTTTTGCTAATTTATCTACATCCAAGAGGTATTTCCTTGGCACATACAAAAAATAACTATTATAGATAGGTCGATAACATTAATAAAATAGTTTGCCATAAAAAAAAAAAAAAAAAACCCATTAACTTACCCATGCTCCCTCGATGCTTTACTTCAAGCGCAAAAGATGGTTATTATGGGCTTAGTAGCCCAATAATATATAACTACACATATTCATTAATTTTATATAGCCTAGAATTTTGCATTTGCATCTCATATATTAAAACAAAAGTCACAACATTACAACATTGATTCATTTATAATTTTTTTTAAAAAATAGACCTAATGAACATATTCCTAGAAAGTCATGTTACATTTAATATCTAATCTTATCATTTAAATTTTGGACATACCAGAAATTTTTATTGGACTATCAATAATTGGATTTAAACAATAGATGATCTATTGGATTTATAGATAGTATAAATTAAATAGATATAATTTAATGTTGTAATACTATACCTCTATATGCTAAATATTTAAATATTTGTCGATGTTAACCTTTAAAAGTATAAAGATTTTTTTTAAATAAGAAAAATCATATTATCTAAAAATGATTAATCTTTACTACCTTAAAACAATGAAAACAAAATTTAAACTATATAGTTTATTTTAAAAATTAAATAAAAATTAAATGTTTAATTATTTACTCGATAATATAAATCTATGAAGCGAAAAGTTTAATTTTTTAAAAACTTTCTACATTTGTGAAATGTTACAATATCTTTGCATATTACAATAAACCAATATTTTACTAATCTTTATATATATAGTTACGATTTTAATAATGAAACTTGATTTCGACCCGCGCAGATTTCTGTTTTCATTTATTTGTATATAAATATTTTGTTTTCAATTCTAAATTGGTATATATTATAATATATGTGTCTATCAATTTTTAAAACATAATAAGTTTATGGTATATTTTTTTATTGAATAGATTGTTGTAAACTTTCACATGTATTTGTATCTTCTTCTATATATATATATTTTTGGATTATTATTTCATTATTAAAATCGTAATTATATATATATATAGATTAGTAAAATATTGTTTTATTGTCATATTCAAAGATATTGTAACATTTCACAAATTTAGAAAGTTTTTAAAAAATTAAACTTTCTGCTTCATAGATTTATATTATCGAGTAAATAATTAAAATTTTTGTTTTTGTTTAATTTTTAAAATAAAATATATAGTTTAAAATTTGTTTTCATTGATTTAAGGTAGTAAAAATTAATCATTGTTAGATAATATGATTTTTGTTATTTTAAAAAAAATCTTTATAATTTTAAAAGTTAACATCGACAAATATTTAAATATTTAACATATAGAGGTATAGTATTACAATATTAAATTATATCTATTTAATTTATGCTATCTATAAATCCAATGGATCATCTAATCTTCAAATCCAATTATTGATAGCCCAATAAAAATTTCGGGTAGATCCAAAATTTAAATGATATGATTAGAGATTAAATGTAACATGACTTTCTAGAAATAGGTCCATTAGGTCCATTTTTTAAAAAAATCACACATGAATCAAGGTTGTGTCTTCTGTTTTAATATATAAGATAATAATCCGAAAATATATATATAGAAGAAGATACAAATACATGTGAAAGTTTGAAACAATTTATTCAATGAAAAAAATATACAGTAAACTTATTATGTTTTAAAAATTGATAGACACATATGTTTATAATATATACCAATTTAGAATTGAAAACAAAATATTTCTATAAAAATAAATGAAAACAAAAATCCGCGCAGTTGCGCGGATCGAGATCTAGTTAAAAATAAAAATACAATTTAATAAGAATCCTTTTAAAATACAAAACAAGTTTGATCCTCAAGTGTTTTTGATGCAAACATACACAAAATAATTATTTTATTTTGTGTAATAGTTCTTCTGTCTGGAGAGGCAGGGCCGGCTGAATAGGGGAACAAGCAGTGCGGCCTCTCCGGATCCAAACCCGTGTCTCCTCGTATATTAATAGTTAAGAGTCCTAATTTTTTTTATAAATATATATTTTTATATAAAAAAGTATAAATATAAAAAATAAAATTGTAAAGGGTCCAAAATTATTTGATATGTATATAGTTTTATTTTCATAACAAAACATACAAAATATTATTGATTAAATTTTAAAAATATTTTAAACATTATCCGAATATAAATCTTGGTAAAAAAAAAAATTGTCCCAGGACCCATAGCATTTTTAAGCCGGGGCTATGGAGAGGAACAATGATTCTTCTTTTGTTTTGGCATTTAAGTTTAAACTAAAAAATAGATATTGTTTAAGACCACTATGTGAGTTTGTTTATGTAGATCTTCGTAACGAAAACGCAGGTATTAATTTTAAATTCTACTTCGTTACATTTTATATATCCAGTAAAAAAATGAAGATTTCGTTAAAATTTGTATTTCCATGGTAAACTGAAATATATTCAACAAGAAAAGAAAACGTGCTTGATCATCAAATCTCTACTACTTATTTTTCGACCATTGCTATGCAACACAGACTTGGTGCGAAAGCTATGCATCTGTGTCTCTAACTTTATAAGAGATCCAACACACTTTTAGCATTTTGTATTCCAATGTTTTCTTATTTTCACGCTCACATTACCATTTTGATAAATCCCTATTTGAACACAAACCTAGACACATCCACACGGTTGCTTATTCTTCTTTTTATGTATGCAGCTTACATGTCTATTACAATAAAGTTACTTTCTCTCTCTGGCTAAAAAACCAATTCCGCAAAGACTATCCAAAATTTTGAAACATGTCATAAATTTATTAAAATTAATAAATTATATCATAGTGTATCTTTATTTTTGACAAATCTATTAACAGAACATTTAATAAACCAAAAATATTTTATAATTAGTACTCTATTCTTAATTTAACTAAAATTTTGACATCGATCATTCTATCCACGGTACTAATTTAGCAACCATAGATAGTAAAAGTAAATAAATTTTAATAAAAAACAAAAAAAATCCAGGAGGCAACAAGACAACCATTTAGGATATTTTAGATGTTTCATAAAATCAAGCTAAAAAGGTAAACCTTAAAAAATACTTTATATTTTATGGTACCGCCTTATGATATAGTTTTTCTTTTTTCCATCAAACATAGAACAGAAAAAGAATGAATTCACATTAATTTTTTTTATTTGTTTCTCACTAACCTCAAGTTTAGAAAAATAAAAAAAAATAATGAAAAGCATAACAAAAAACAATACATAATAACAAACAATTTAAACAAAAATCAGTTTGAATATAAAAAAGAAAAAAAATAACAAGATAAATTGTTTGAAATACCATAAGTTGACTACCACTTTTCAAAAATACACTTACTTAAAGTACCGTATCATTTGGGTTTACTGTTTAGAGTTTAGTATTTAGGGGTGAGATTGAGTTTATATTATAAACATAACTACCGAAGATCAGTATTATTTTTCATTGCGAGTAAAATAATTTTTAAAAATATATTAAATTTAAAATATTATTTTATTGTTTTTGTTTGTTCACCCGTCCGTATGGCTGGCTTAATTCTAGTTTAATTATATAACTATGCTATTTAACTTATTATTGTCTCCTATTTAAACTATTCATTCTAAAATTTGAAAAATTAAATTAAATATTTAACATTACGATTTTAGTTATGGTTGGCTATTGCCTATTGGAGATGTGTTTGCATCGGATGATGTACTGTTTTTTACTATCTGCATTAACAGTGGCCAACTGGTCATTGTAACAACTGACTCCCAAAATCTCTTATATAAGTCGCTAGACAAATCAAATTTTGACAAATAAAAAATATATTTAAAAAAAATCATTAAAAAAATTATTTTCCATCCATGTTTCTTAGTAGTTATATCCTAATATATCCCCATATTTTTTTGAACGAAATTAATCCTCCACGTTCAATATTCTTGACCATGATTTTTTTCTCTTTTACATAGATAATTTATTTTATGTTTCTTATTCTATCTTCTCCAGCAATACAACAGTTCTTTTCAAAGAGAGACATGCTTGGAGATGAGTTCACAAAGAAAATGCAAAGCAAAAAAATACGGATGAGACGTCCAAAAGATATGAACTTCCGAACCATCACGGATTCGTATATTACGCTCCTTCCAAACGTCGTAGATAACTGCAGACCAAACCTGATAGATTGCAACAGTGGTAACGTCTATTACGTTTATGCACCAAACCTGATAGATTGTAGATCAAACATCATGGATTCGTCTATTACGTTTCTGCATCAAAATACTCTTTTACTATTTTGTGTCTGGATTAATACTTAACAATCTATTATCGAGAAGATTTTAGATTGGTTCGGTGGAACTATGGGAAGCAATTGTATACTTTAATTTTAAAGAAATTCGATTTTAGATCATTATAATATATCTAACTTTTAATCTTCCTCTATCTATTGATTTACAGTTCCCGGAGTCAGGTTTTGAGAGATAGATGGAGCATAAGTATATTATTCTTGTGGAAAACCCATAACTACACTCTCTCACAATGATATTCCAGTTGAATCAAAGAATCATACGGTTTTAGCCTCACAAAAAAGGTGTTCTCTGTTTTCTATTCTTTACTATTTTCTTTAATTTGTTATCTAATGTTTTATTTGTTGAATCAATTATTTTTCAGTATTCACTGCTGTAGTTGAGTTCAAGGCTAAAGATATTGCTGAACTTATTAAGAGCTTGCATTTCTGAATCCAAAGGTGAATTTACTCTACTTAGTTATTACTAGACAATTCTTTTAAAATTATAAAAGGCAAACAAAAGTTGTAAATTTTTATCATAGAAATTCAACAAACTAGGTTAATTTTGTTTAAATGTGTACTTAAAAAAAGATGTTAGGTAAATTAACATAATATGTCAATTTTAAACTATAAAATTTTAAATATTAAATTTATTAGATTCATGGTATCTAAATTTACACTAAACTAATAGGTATTTGTTATTCTGTACCAAATCATCCAATATTCTATCTCAAGTATGTTTTGTATTTTGGTATATAATTCTATATATATATTTATTTTTTTGAAAAATTCTACAAACGTGTATCCATTTTATAATGATATCAAAATTATTATTGTATCATTTCAACTTCTTTGTTTGATGCATGTACTTCTAATATTATGTGCTAATGTTCATATAATATTTATTCACTTATGACAATGATCAAATAATTTTTTAAACAGTGAATTGACATGTGCGTAGCAGAGGTGGTAATACTCCCTGTTCTGGAACGCGGTAGGCGCTAGTCGGACGGTCGGGTTGGGCCTAGCGCCTAAAGAAAAAATCGGGGATTAATCGGAAATTATGCGGGGCAGAATTTTTAGATGGTTTACTATGTTATAAAACATGTTAATCTTTAATTGTGTATAACATTAATACATTTTCATGTTTATGATTGTATAAAACACACAAATAGAATATATAAATTTAATATAGTGTAATTTTCATCAAAATTATGAATATAAATGATATTTATAAAATTTTAGATCAAATAAACAAATAAAAATATTATTAAAACTAAAAAA
>NC_027749.1:7653680-7668568 GCF_000695525.1 Brassica oleracea var. oleracea | reverse complement strand
ATAAAATAAAAATAAAAATAAAAAAATAAAAAAAAATAAAAAAATAAAAAAAATAAAAAAAAAAAAAAAAAAAAAAAATTAGGCGGCCGCCTAGGCGGCTAGGCGGTCATTTAGGCGGCTAGGCGGTCATTTAGGCGGTCTAGGCGGAATATCCGATTTTTTAAACCGATTTGGTATAAATCGGGGCGGAAAAGTGACGCGTAGCGCATAGGCGGCCGATTTTTAGAACAGGGGTAATACTAGTCTCTTATAAGGAGGAAGCTTGGTAGTATATTGTTTGATACTTCTTTTTTTTTCACCATGAACTCGTATTCAGCTTGGAGGAACAATAATGGAACAAAATATAGTGTCTTGGTTGTATCAAAACTAGTTAATGTGGATAGTAATTTATTTGTTACTAATAAACAACACTACTCCATATGTTTGAGTTCCCACGTGAATAAACAAAAATGGAATGGACGACCGACCGCAGTTTTGTTTTGTTTTTATTTTTGTTGGCCATTGTTATGTCAGCTTTGACATTTTGTCATACTATTTAAAACTATGCCTAGTTAAACTGATATCACTAATTCACTATACACTGGAATCTAAAAACAAAAACTGTTGAATATCTGATACAACAGTGTTTGTATTCATTATTTAGGTTATTTATTGACCGAACAAAATACCAATTTAAAGCTATACAAATGTAATTATCATCCATATTCATTGAAGAAGAGATGTATGACCCAAAAGAATCAAAATATGAAGAAAAACAAATGTGAGATGTTTGTGTATTACAACAAGCGGTGTATTGATAAATCTCAGTCGGAGTATGAGAGCCATTCGATGAGCGGAAGAGAATAGTTGGATTTTATAAGTGTATATATCTATGTCCAGTGACTCAGACCGTATACAATTACATAATAATGCAGCTGATGAAAGAAACTGTCCGTGAACTCATTGTCATGATTAAAAAAAGTCAAAGTATAACCTTTTTCCTTTGAGGAAGACATAAACATTTAAATGAAAAAGAGAAATCTATATGATTTTTAAATGACAAAACACCAGTCATGGTTTCATTTCATTGTGGCCCGCACCTAAAAGTTTAACTTTATTGTGGTGGCTTGTAGCCTTGCAGCATGAAGGTGAAACAATTTCTCGTCGTGTCCGTGAGGATGATGCTATATTAACTTCAGTTGTGAATTTGCGACCAAAGCGATATAAAAAATATGTATTTTCTGTGGGTGTGTTTGAAAACATTCGAGACTGTAAATTTCGAACATAAGAAGCCTACGTCCCTAGAATAGTCTGCATAGAGATCCTAGTTGCCAGTATATGGACCTCCGTTTTAACCTTTTTGTATCACTGTTTTGTAAGCAGTAAGCTTATGAGGATATGCCAAGTGGTAGAGGTCCACGGATAACAAGTAGTAGTTGAAACAGACGACACATTTAAAATCGTCGCTTTCATACTTGTAGTCAATAAGACTCTTAACTGGTATCCATTACTCAACTTCATTAACACTTTAAAATGTTGTAAACACTTTAAAACGATTTTAATAGCGCGATGCTTGACTCGATATACTGCACAAACTTTAAAAAATACAAATAACACGAAGGTCCCATTAAACTGAAACTTAGTGTTCTTCTAATTTGAAAAAGCTGAAATTTTGAAAATTCTTCAAAAATCTGATGTTTCTTTTCGGGTAGCCTTCAAAACCTAATGTTATTCTATTAGAGATTTAATTAATTACCCTAGTTCAAAATACAAACATTTAGTCGAACAATGAAATGATTAATTACTTATTCAAAATCTCTACCAAACCCTTATACAAAATTTCAAATTTGAAAAATACTCCCCTAAAAAACTCCCAAAATAATAGAATTAGGTATGACAGGAATTTAAATGACATTGACTTTAGAAAATGCTTTTCTACTGGCGTAAGTTAAGAGCTGATATCAGAGTAACCAGAAGAGAGAGAGAGACTGAGACCAAAGTTTTATTTGTTGTGTAGTCATTTGTCTCTCGCATCCCATTTTTCAAAAAACTCCCCTCTCTCCTCTCTTATCACTCTTCTTCATTTTACTTTCTATAAATCCAAACTCATAAACAAAAGATTTTTGTCTTTCCATCAACATCATCACTTCCCTCATAACTCTTCCACAATAACTCTCACTTCGTGTTCTTCCTCTGTTTTCATTCCATCACTGCCAACAAACAAAGAACACAAAAGAATGAGTTCAAGAGCGTTCAGAGCAACACCAGATAGCAACTACTTGGTCCCCAGGAGATCTAAAGACCAACAAGACCCCAGTCCTGACCGAAACCGGATCTGGACTGAGCCTCCTCACAAACCGACTCTTAACCGGAAAGTTCCCGTCGTCTATTATCTCTGCCGCAATGGTCAGCTCGACCATCCTCATTTCATCGAAGTCACTCTTTCTTCCACCGATGGTCTCTATCTCAAAGGTAATAACTAAACCCTTTTGAATTTTCTCACAACTTTTCTTGATCCGCAACTGAAAAAGACATGCTTTTCAAAAAAAAAAAAAAGGTTGCTTTTTTAGTTCAAAAGGTTTTGAAACTCGCTCTTCTCTTTGGCCGTTTACTCTTTATTACTATTAATGGAACAAAACAGTGGTGATAAAGGTGGCAACTTTTCAAATTGTATCTTCAAAAACTCTCACTTTCTAAGAAAGTTTAAAACTTCTAATGTTATTCCAACTCTTTTCAGATGTGATAAACCGTTTGAATGATCTTAGAGGGAAAGGCATGGCAAGCCTCTATTCTTGGTCTTCCAAAAGGTAACCGTTTCTCCTCCACCGTCGATTCTATTTATTCATCTGCCTTTTAAAAACTAACCGTCCGATCTTCTGAACTTTAGGAGCTACAAAAATGGATTTGTCTGGCACGACTTATCGGAGGACGACTTCATCTTCCCCGTTCAAGGTCAAGAGTATGTACTCAAAGGCTCTGAGGTTCTTGATTCTTGTCTCCTCTCTAACCCCAGGAGCCTCCTCGGAACGACGTCGTTTAGAGATACGAGCTCTCTAAACCCAGAGAAAAACTCCAACTCCGTCTCGCCGGTGAGTCGCCGGCGCAACCAGTCGTGGAGCTCTATCGATCTCAGCGAGTACAAGGTCTACAAAGCAACCGAGTCTAGCGCCGAGTCGACTCGCAGAGTCGCCGCGGACGCTTCCACGCAGACGGAGGATCGAAGGCGGCGGAGAAAGCCGGCGAAAGAGGAGGAGGTGGAAAGTCCGGCGAGTTTCGAGAATCAGAGCATTGAGCTGAGCAGAGACGAGATTTCTCCTCCGCCGTCGGATTCGAGCCCCGAGACTTTGGAGAATCTGATCAAAGCAGATGGACGGCTGATATTGCGTCAAAACGAGAGCGCCAGCGAACATCGGACGGTCGAGAGCTTATCGAGCGGGAGGATGAGGGCTTCGGCTGTGTTGATGCAGCTGATCTCGTGCGGGACGATGTCGTTTAAGGAATGTGGGCCTGTTTTGTTGAAAGATCATGGGCTGTCGTTGACTGGGCGTAGCGGGTGCACGGTAACGCGAGGAGCAGGGGATAACGGTCTGGAGAGGGCAGAGAAGGAGTTAGAGAGTTTTGGAAGGGTAAAACTGGAAGATAAAGAGTATTTTAGCGGCAGTTTGATTGAGACCAAGAAGGAGCTTGTTCCTGCTTTGCAAAGATCTTCTTCTTACAATGCTGACAGGTAAAAAAAACAAATTAATGGATTTGAAAACGTCCAGCAGTTTGCTTGGCTTTATATGAATCGGCGCGTAGTCTGCTTCGTTTTTGTTATATTTACTTCCTGTACATGCCAATAATTGGTTATGGCGTGGGTTGATTAAGAGCTCAAAATGGTAAAAAGTAGAGAAGTACGTTTTGGTGTGTCTTTCAAACATGTCTTCATAGTAGATTTCTTTTCAACACAAATATGAGATATTTTGGAATGTTATAATAATAGTCCAATATTTCATTATGTATTAGGAGTTCAAGAATGGGACCAACTACTGAAAAGGATGAAGAAGAGGCGGTTCGAGCAAAGTGTATTCCGAGGAAACCAAAGTCGGTGGCTCTAAGGAACAATGGTGTGCATCAGTAACAAAAAATCTGCAATGAAACGGCTGGAGTCAAACAA
Organism: Brassica oleracea var. oleracea; assembly: GCF_000695525.1. NCBI lineage: Eukaryota > Viridiplantae > Streptophyta > Magnoliopsida > Brassicales > Brassicaceae > Brassica > Brassica oleracea. The sequence continues at coordinate 7,664,433 of NC_027749.1, read as the reverse complement.
GCTTATTGTGTGGGTTTAATAACAAAGAAAAGAAGAATAGGGAATGATGAGTTGTAAGCATTGTAATATGTGTAGGTAACTACTAAAAACCCCAGTGGGTGCTCAAAAAGTTAAAGAGTAAACATGATGGGTACATATAAAAATCTTGTAGTTTGAGCCTAGGTGTACGTTGAGGTTAATTTCAGACTCGTTTTATTTTACCTAGGTGTATTATTAATCTCGCTTATAACTTTCAGTTAGATTCATTCAATTGACAACTCTGTTTGAATGTAATATTTTTTACAGTTTAGCATATACTTATAAATTTACAAATTGACTAGTTTGGCGTGATTTGTTAGGGGAGTCAAATATTTGTTACTGGAAATTACCTCGAAATCATAATAGTATATGGAATAAGTGCCATTGAAATGTGGTAAAGTGATATTTGTCCTTGAGATTATAAAACAGCAAAGAGTCAATGTTGGGTTGGGGTGGTGCCTTGAGGTTACAAATTTATAATTCAGAAAAAGTATCTGTGACTTTTAATTTTAGCTTATTCGTACCCTTTTGGCGTCAACTCCGATTTCAAATTGTAGCATGTATAAATATTTTAATAATCATACCAATAGAAATTTCAATAACCAACAATGTTGTCTTTTGACTTTGAAAACTTAGAAGTTTCCATTTACCTATATCTAGAAGTCTTCAGTAGCACTGCTTTTCAAAGTCTTCTTTCATTTATATCATAGTAAATTTCTATGTCAAAGAAAGAGATACATTAACCCCACAATAGCATTTACTAGAGTGGACATCCATTATACTTACGACATGAACCATGCTATCAAATAGTGAAACAACGACAACTATAATTAGTGATTAAATAACATAAAGGATAGAAACAGATGACTTGTTTGGGTTAGCTTCTTTGGTCTTTAGTGTCAAGATTTACACTTTTTCCAGTTTCCTGTCGAAAATGACATGAAATATAGAGTTATTCGTTATTAACATATTCTAACTCATGTATTAGTAACTAATATTGGGTTAGATTCCTACACTTTTGATGGATCACCATCAAGAGCGAGTTCGGCTATTCCTCATGCATGAGGTACACATTTCAAACAACCACCCACATGATATGGAGGGAAAGGAATCGTAGAAGGCATGGAGAGAACCCATTACCCTCGATGCAGCTCAGCTCACAAAAACCATAGTCAAAACAGTCAGGAACTGACTTTCTACCATTCGAAGACAGAGGATCGCAAGTATGATGAAGGCTTGAGAATTTGGTTTGGCTACAGAGGAGACAAGATTAGCTAATTTGTTTCCTTTTCTTTTAGTCTACACCTTATCCCACATTATAAACACCATCGTAGCACTTAATGTCCATAATGTTTTTTGATGAATACAATTTAACATTCATTCAAAAAAGAATGTTGGTTAGATCCTAAGGTCCTTGACCAAAAATGTATACAGTATATTGCTGTATAAGATATGGATCAATCTTTTTTCTCTCTCGAATTAGACACCCATTGTAGACATGATCATTTGCTAAATACATATCAATTCATATACTGTTTGTAGTTTTTCAGCTATAAATTGAAAGAAAACTTTGGACTAACTTTAAATAAACTAAATAATCTTTTGCACAACAACAACAAAAAAGCTGTGCATAATCTTAGTCGGGTAAAGAGTCAGACTTGTTGCTGTACATGAGACCATACAATTACATATATAAGATCTTGCAGTAGGTGACTGACTTCACTGGAGTGAATTCATATTTTGGTTAAAAGAGCTATCATTGCGTGTACTTCACGGCTCTATTATTTATGCTTACAGTTACATTCCCCCCCCCAATTTACTGCATAAACCGGTTACGAGAGCTAATAATTATAGCTCACATCGGATAACAAACCCTCTCAATCTAAGATACCAAACTTGAGAGATACTAGCTTTGCCCGTTGGTAATAACGATCTACTGCAAGACTAGGAAAAGTCCTGTAAATTTCAATGTTACAGTTCGTTTAAGTTTAACCCATCAAGGTTTCACACCGGTTACGATCTTCTCCGAGCAACCAAGCAGAGCCTCACACATGAAGGGGCCATAGAACTGAGTATTACGAGCCTTCAGAGCCATGTATGGAAGCTAAAGACCCCGACCAAGATGAAACATTTCCTGTGGCAAACAATATCGGGCTGTGTGGCGACGGCAGAAAGGCTAGCGTATAGACACCTGGACGCCGATAGGAGTTGTCCTAGATGTGCTGACCCAGTGGAGTCGATAAATCATCTTCTTTTTGAATGCCCCCTGCCCTTCAGTTTTGGGCTTTATCGGACTATATGTCCCTTCCGGATTACTTCCCGAGTACTTCTATATACCAAAACATGAACTTTCTGTTTTGAAATAGAAAAGAGGTGGCTCCACTGAGGCCACAATTCGATACCTTCTCATGGATCTGTTGGTACATTTGGAAGGCGAGGAACGACAAACTCTTTAATGGGAAATTCGTATCCCCGATGGATACTCTATCCAACATGCGTCCCTTGAGACGGAATGTTGGAGGAAGGCTAATGAAAAAGAGGAAGTAAATGAGGATCATGACGACCCCTCTATTTTAGAGAGAGAGATAGTGCCCCCTTGGATACCCCGAATCCCTACTTGTCAAATTGATGCATCATGGATCAATAATGGCAGCGTTAGTGGCTTAGGGTGGAGTATTAAGGATCAGTTGGGCTCTGAACATTTCGGATTACGGGCGTGTAACAGAAGCCTCTCAGCTTTGCATGCTGAGATGGAAGGTTTACTTTGGGCAATCTCATGTATGAGAGTCATGAGGATACCTTCGATACGGTTCGAGACGGATTGCTCGAACCTTGTGGATATGACTATGAACCCGGTGGAGTGGCCAACCTTTGCGACAGAGATTGAGATGTTCCAAAGACTACATGAAGATTTCGAGGATGTGAGTCTGTCTCATATTCCTCGGAGTAGGAATGGTCGAGTGGACGCGCTAGCGAAAGAAGCAAGAAGTAGATGATATATTTTTTCCCATATAGATCAGACCCGGACAGACGGAGATGCTCCTCGAAGAATTGGCTTGTTTGCCACCGTTTGATCTAACTCACATGGGTAGCCGACAAAAAAAAAAAAAAAAAAAACCATCAAGGTTTCACGTGTGGGTCTATCCGTACCAAAATATTGGTTTTCATTTAGAAGTATATTCAGGCTAAGAAATGTCTGTATGGTTCTTCACATTTTATATTTGGCGATTTTATCTAATGAGTAAAAATTGATTAACAGATACAAGAATTCGCGAAAAAATAACATGTAACTCCGTTTTAAATACACTTTTCAAGATTTGGAGACTTGTAAGCATTTCAACATTGAAAACATAGAGACCTAACCGATATTACCCGAAATTCGACTATGGACATAGAAAATCTGGCAAAGCCAACGATTCAGGTCGGTCAATTATAAACCAGACTGAAACATGACAACTTGGAGAGACTACCTACCGGGAAATCTTGTTAACAGTAATACCAAAACTGATCAAACCGGCCACAAAAACGCCAAACCTATGATTTTGGTTGATACAATGAGACAAATGTCTCAGACCAGGTCTGTTTAACAGAACTAGAGAGAGACATCCGAGCCGCTAACATGGGCACTAAACATGTCTCCTTCCGGACCGGTAAGTAACCATTTAACTTTCTCAGGTGGGTTTGGTTCAATAACCACCGGCTCAAATCCAGTACCATTACAAATCGCCAAAAGCTGAAAAGGTGTTGAAGAAGAAAACCAACGTCAAAACGGTACATTGCTGTTAAATCTTATACCCTTCTAAATGATGACAAAAGCTTAGAAACTTACCGGAACAGAGTGCAAAACCGACGCAACTGTACCGTTCCCGACAGAGTTCAAGTACCTCTCAGCGGAAACAAGGGACCGGAACCGTTTTCCCGTTTCTTGCTCTGTATAATACTGCAACGAACCAAAACAAATGGTCAGTAAACTCTTCTTTGTTCAACAGTCTAATTAGACACTATCCTGCTCAATCCTTCTTACACTAAGTAGCCAACAGTATGAAACTTGCTGATTCCTTTTGTCTGTCATAAGCACCTTATCAATACTACGAGGGGAGTTTCTCCTCGGAACCTCTTTAACGGTCCATCCTCTAGGCAAACGGAAATCCTTGGAAGCAACGCGATTACCCTGCAAAATCCAAAACACAGTGATTTGAGATACAAGACCCCACATATGCTTGTGCAAATATCAAATCTAGATTTAGAAACCTGTTCGGTTCTGCGTTTCTCATAAAACTTTGGACTTCGAGACAAGCGTCTGTCGTCTACTTCTCCAACCAAACGTCTTTGAACAGATACTAGAGATGAAATCTCTCTACCAGTCCCTGGCTCGTTAAAGCCCTAATTACACACACACACACCCAAAAAAAAAAAAAAAAGGAAAGATGAGATTTTTCCTTCACAAGATAACTCTCAAAGATCTGTCTTTCATTTCATTTATATGCGAAGATTAAGAAACAAGATCTGGGTCACTTACGGTATCGACACTGCCTTTCCTGCGGTTCGCGACGGTGGCGCGGCGGAAACTTGACGAGAGGGACAAGGTCCTCTGGAAGTCTCGTCTGCATCTCTTTTGGTTGCCGGGTGTAATTAATCCAGTAACCCGAGTGAGGTTTAGTAATGGGTCAAGCTTAGCCAATACACACACACACGCACTTTATGTAGTACGTCTCGTACCCCTTTTGTCACTGGGACCCGCATAAAGCACAATCCATTTGTCTCGCTCGCTCAAATTAACACTTGTCAAAATATTATGTCAACATAAACATTAGGAGAAATTAAATAATAACATTTCGTTCAGTCACATTAACACTTGTCAAAATAAAAAGTTTGCACAAAATATTGTGAGAAATTAAATATTAGTATTATCCCATTACTATAGTCTATAGCATTTGTAAGATGAGCGATTTTTATCACGTAGACAAGAGTACAATTACATCATTACTTTCGTGATTATATTTTTATAACCATAACTGCCCTAATAACTTCTTTGTGTTCAAAAGAAAAAAAACAAACAATAATTCCTTATAAGTTACAACAGACACACAAATATATAATGTGAGCAGTAATTAAGTACTAATATACATACCCAAAACCCGGTACACACCGATTAACATGACCGAAATATGAACAAATTGGTCTGGCAAAACCGGTTTATTCAGTCCCTAGCTCGATAAAGTACCTGCAAGATATGTCTTCCAAGCAATAACAAAGAAAAATGTGACACAAAAGGTTTGGTCCCAATTATACACTTCCATTGCACATAAGACATGATTAGTGCTGATCATATCTCCATATCAATTCCAATTGCACTAAAAATCACGACTTTGTTCTTCTTGAGACCAAATTTTCAAAAAGGTTTCACATTTTTGCTTCAAAAACAATCAGCAATCAGAAAAATCTCAGCTTTGACTTACCGTTTCAACACTGCCTTTGCTGCCACGAGACGACGATCGCTGCCGTTTTAGCGGGTCAAGAAACCAGGCACACTTTATGTAGTACCCTTGTCACTAACACGCAAACTTGCACTAGGCAAAATATTTTTTTTTCGAATGAATGTAAAATTATATTCAAAAGACATTGGTTGCTCAAAGAAAAAATTCAAAAGACATTGTTACATTGCATCTAGTGCTTCTATAGTTAAAAAAAATTAAAATTGGAAAGTTTTAAAAAACAATAAAAGAAGATCCTAATTGGTTGGTCTTGAGCCCACGTACTTGGCAAAATATTATCGCATAAAACTATGTGAAACTACAATATTATCCTAGAAAAGATTAGATTATGCATGTCGAATTGGCTTTTTAAACATTAAGCTGCCAAACTTAGCTCAAAATTTAAATATTATCCAAAACTAATAGAATGTTCGATATAAAAATAAACGCCAAAAGATAAAAAGTAGAGTGATGAATAAAGTAGCTAGAAACTAGCTTGAAAGCTGGACGACAATGGAAGTCCTGACGTAGTGTCTTGAATCAGTCCACGTCAGCTCTCCAAAGACGTACCCTAAAGCCTTCTCTGACGTGGCCCCGAGAGTCATCTGAAACATCTTCTCCTCACCAACATTGCTGAACGTGAGCAGCTTCGGCTCTACGGAGACTTCAACTCCCAGAGGCGCTCGGAAATAGGATCTGTACGTGGAAGGAGGTCCAACGTTCGTGAGCTTACGAGTGATTGTGACAGAGTCCGTGAGTTTAGGGACAGTGATGGAAGGGTAGTTGAAGTCCAAAAGATTAGCTCCTTGGCGACACGTGTATAGCGGATCATCGGCAAAGAGTTGAACTAACTTGTTCTCGTAACCAATGGCGCAGAGGAAGTCTAAGTAGTCTCCAGTGTTGAGATCGTAGACAAGGCCTGGGTGGGAAGCTTTATTGGGCTGAACATGGCCTGCGCCATACCCAAAAGGAGTTGCTTTGTGGAACGTTGCATCAACCATCGGCTTTCGAGTGTTATCTCTAGTTCTTGAAGTAGTCATGATGGCGGAACGGATCGCGGCGGGGCTCCATTGAGGGCGGAGAGTCTTCAAGAGACCGACGATGCCGGAGATGTGAGGACAAGACATGGACGTTCCCGATTCGACGTTGAAAGGAGTTCTACGGTTGTCGGATTCTATGTCTGTAGGGCCTGTGGCTTCCGTGTAAGCGGCTACAACGTTGACACCGGGTGCAGTGATGTCAGGCTTGAGGATTCCTGGTGTGATTGTGTTGGGACCTCTGGAAGAGAATGAAGCCATGAAAGGAGCTGGCTTTGTATTGAGTTTAGTGTTGGGTGCAGTTATGTAGCCTTTGGGGTCTTTTGTGGAGTTTAGGTATGAAAACACAGCTTCACCATCTTTGTAATCAATCTGAGAAGCGGGAAGGACATGAGCGTCGGAGATGATCTCGTTTCCGCTCGCCTTGTCGTTGCATAGTATCATTCCTACAGCACCGGCAATGGCTGCTTGGTGTCCCTTGTCCACACGTGCGTTGTCTCCTCTTAGACACACGACGATCTTGCCTTTTACTTTCTCCGGGTCGAGGCTATCTTTCTTGCATAACAATCTATATATATTCAAACACTGGTTAATACGTACTTATGTTATTAGTTTATTACATGCATTACGAAAAAATGGACATAGCTTTTACTTACGCTTGTAACGCTGATGCATTGGCTGCTTTACCGTCAGCGGCACTGATCAGATCGTACATCTTGTTTTCAGGCAAAGGCGTAGAGAGGCTTGTTCCCTGCGTTCAAACCAATACTTGTAGCACAAGGAATAAATAAATATTGGACTATTATTAGGTTAAGATCAAAACCTCGAAGCGTGAGCCGTTGCTGAGCTCTACAAATGCTTGAAACTCCCGATCCATGGAGCTAGCTCCGACGGTAATAATCCACGGTGCAACGTTAGAGACCGTTCCAGGTTTAGGCCCCGAGTTACCAGCAGAACACACAACCGTCACACCGTTCTTGACTGCTATGAAGGAACCAATGGACATGCCATCATTCATATAATCTCCTGCATCCCCGCCCACTGAAGCCGATATAACATCCACACCGTCACCGATAGCTGCATCAATCGCTGCCAAGATATCGGCGTCAAAGCACTCGGCACCTTTAAAAGGCGGCCAACACACTTTGTAAGAGGCGACTCTCGCCTTAGGAGAACCGCCACTAGCTGTACCGTTGCCAAGTCCAAAGACATTGGCTCCGGGGACAAAGTTTCCTCCCGCTGTGGAGAGAGTATGGGTGCCGTGACCGTCGAGGTCACGAGGAGTTTCAAAGGTAGAGTTGGAGGGGAATTTTGCGTACGCTAAGTAGCCTTTGTTGAAGTATTTTGCTCCAATGAGCTTCCTGGTTAAATGGGATTGAATCAAACAATAATCAAATTTTTTTTTTAATAAAAGTTGTTGATAGTTAGAGAGATGATGTGAACCTGTTGCAAGGAACATCACCGTGGCAACTGCCTTTCCACCTAGCTGGAACATCTCCATACCCTTCATCGCTGAAGCTTTTTGACTCAGGCCACACACCTTCATAAATATACATATTTTAAATCTTCCAAAATTTATAAAGAACAACATAGTAAAATGTCCACTACACCAAATATTTTGCGACTGTTTTTTTAAACTAATATGATGCATTAGAATAACTGTAGCCGATATAGCCATAGAGTTTGTTAAAAGTCTGATGGAAACCATAGAACTTTTGAGATGGTCTTGACGGTTATAATATACATATAATTATTATGAAGCATGATTGTAATATATAGACTTCGACTTGTGAGCAAATCACACACTTATCTTTGGGAGTTTACCTGTGTCAAGATTAGCGATGATTGTGTCTTCTCCAAACCTTGCTTTCTTCCACAGAGAAGACTTGTGAACGACTCCATGTTTCTCAAGAAGCATGAAATCCCATGAATGAGTGGTGTGCAGTTTCCTTCCTTTGTTTAAGAATATAGATACTACATTTGGATGCTCTACATTTACAAAAAAAACTTATTAATATTTTTGGTAGGTGAAACCAAAGGGACTGAGAAATGCATCCATAATCTTAGGATCGATGATCTTACTGGCGATTTCTGAAGCTTCTTTGTCGTCAAGAACAGCGGCGAAGCCATTGATATGTCTTTTGTATGAGTAAAAGATGGCCTCTTCTGCACTTTGATGGCTGCAATATTGAGAGGCAGTTTGTTTCATGCAATGTTGAGAAATAAAGGATCAAACACCCTTCTTTTTTAGGATGATACCTTCCCGAGAAAGAGGCGAGAAAAGTGCGATGTGAATGAGCAACACGATCTAGATGAGCTTGAGAGAGGAGAGTAGAAGGATGGCCGTGAGATCCCAAATACACTATATAGGACTGTAGACTCAATTTAAGAATCAAACATGTTCATATTTGTAAAAGCAACGTAAATATAGAGAAAGAGATGACCTTCTTAAGAGCAAACGCATGTGAGTAAAAGAGAGTGAACATGATGAGAAGAGTTAAACTTTGGAGGCACATTTTGTATTGTGGCTAAAGGTTACTCAATTATCTTCTCATTACACACTCTCATATACTTTTTTTTTTTTTTTTGCATAATTCTCTCTTTTCTCTCAGTCTATATTTGGAAGATGGATAAAATCACGCACAATCTTAACTTACTATCAACGATTAGTTGAGTGATTTTGGCAAAAAATGTCGGCTCTCCTTTTCATTTTTTTTTTCCATGTAACTGAAAAGAGAGTAATAGGATCTTCCTTATTCTCTTTCTATTTTTTCTCCCCATCTTTTGGAGTTACATTCACCTCCGATTTTCTTTATAAATACTAGAGATTTTACCGTGCGTAGCGCGGTTTGTTTGTCTATAAACATTAAACCTTAGATTTTAAAAAAATTAAGTTTATTTTTTTAATATTATATCATTTATTTGTTTCGATATATTTTTTTGTTTGAAATATCATTAATTTATGTTAACATATTAAATGTCTCTATTAATCTTTTCGTAACCATGTTTAAATCTTTCTTAAAATTTAAAATACTCTACATTTAATAAAATAAAAAAAATTCTATCATCTTATGTATATTATATATTTTATTATATATCGTCTCGTTGATTTTAAATTATTTTTTGAAGTATAGGTAAATAACCTTTATTCCATATAAACATATAATTTTATAAATGTGTAATAATTTTGAATACTTAAATCTGTAAATTTTGATAACCAATAAAATGGTTCAGCAATTCTTTAAGTTTTGAAGCCATAATTTATTTTCAATATTAAACTTTTTGGTATTTATTATTTTGTAAATAATTATTTGTTATAAAAATGTGAAATTATGCCAAGCTTCCCAAGTATCATCGTCCCCGTAAAGAGAGCATGAAATCAAATACATTAACAACTTAAGACAGTTTTACCATTATCTATGCAATCTTTTTTTTATCAGAAAATTACATTTTTTACGCATAACTCAAACTTATACCGTGAACATGCAAAACGCCTAGATGGTTTAAAGATCCTTCTGCGCCAGACTTGGGTGAAAAAAAAATCCAAACGAAATTGGTCTAGTGTTATCTATCATCAGCAATATATAAGTGTTCATACTTAATGAATTCTCAATAACAAAAGAGAGAGAGAAGGGAACAAAAAAAAACATAGCTCAGGTTATTTTATGAATCTTTAAACCAAAAACTCAAAACAGTGAAAAATATAAAATAAAATAAAAAATCTTATAGTTCTAGTAAAATCTGGATCATAAGTAGATACTGAAGTACATCTAACCTTGTTACAATATGCAACCTCTAGGGACAGACTTATTATTTTCATTCCGGTACATGGGAAACAATGCCTCCTCAGCAAGTTCACCAACAGTATTCCGGTTCCTTGGCCAGAAACATAGACTGGATATAAAGACTCTAAAGGTTCATGTTTAAGTTTACATGAAAAATCTAAAACACTACAGAGAACGATGGTACCTCAAATAGCCCATTCTTAACAGGTACATCCTCCTATACTTCATAGAGAGTAGAAGAAAAAGAAGCTTCTGAAGGAGTTTCAGTTGACTGCTTATTCTATTTATTTTTAGTAACCACTTGTGGTATAGAGCCTTTGCTGCATTCTGCATACTTGTTCTTGAGATGTTGCTGGTCTTGTTGTTCACTACAAGAAAACATATTTTTTACGAGGGCGGTATTCGTTGTAAATTCGTCGTAATAGGGGCTTTACGACGA
>NC_027749.1:7642364-7650164 GCF_000695525.1 Brassica oleracea var. oleracea | reverse complement strand
CACTTTCTCCTTGTCATTCCACTGAATTGGCAGACAGACGAATGACTCATGTTCCTTATCGTCATCTTCGAAATAGTAATTGGTGGCTGAATGAGGAACATAGTCTAAACGCCATCAGGTTCGAGAGGAAGAGAGTTGTGTGTTGTGAAGAAGAGAGTTGTGGGAAATGACATATATATATAGAGAAATATAACAATGATTTTACAAGAAAAGTTTTACATGGATTTTACATGGAACATTTACAACGACTTTACAACGAATTTAGGTAAGTTAAAGCACATTGAATGCACGTTTTCACCTTTATATAACGGTGACATGATTCGTTGTAATGTCGATGTAAAGTTTACTTTTCGACGTACTTGCGTCGTAATATTACATGGCGTTTACGACGAAATTTGGTTTCGTTGGTTTCGTCGTAATTGCGTTGTTAAGCCACCAGTTACTATTTCTAAGACGACGATAAGGAACCTGTGTCGTTCGTCTGTCTGCCAATTCAGTGGAATGACAAGGAGAAAGTGGACGGAAGTGCAGCTGGTTTGTACTTGAGAGGAACCTTTGACGATGGTTGGAGGTTCCTTTCAAGTATAAACCAACTGCACTTCCGTCCACTTCTCCTTGTCGCTCCACTGAATTGGCAGACAGACGAATGACTCATGTTCCTTATCGTCATCTTCGAAATAGTAATTGGTGGCTGAATGAGGAACATAGTCTAAACGCCATCAGGTTCGAGAGGAAGCGAGTTGTGTGTTGTGAAGAAGAGAGTTGAGGGAAATGACATATATATATAGAGAAATATAACAATGATTTTACAAGAAAAGTTTTACATGGATTTTACATGGAACATTTACAACGACTTTACAACGAATTTAGGTAAGTTAAAGCACATTGAATGCACGTTTTCACCTTTATATAACGGTAACATGATTCGTTGTAATGTCGATGTAACGTTTACAACTATTTCGCATTCCACGTACTTTCGTCGTAAACTTACATTGACTTTACGACGAAATTCTTTCGTCGTAAATTACCATGGAGTTTACGACGAAATAATGTCTCGTCGTAATTGCGTTGTAAAGCCCATGTAAAGTTACGAGGAAATAATTTCGTCGTAAACCGCCGTTGTTACTGCTACGTTTTCTTGTAGTGGTTGTATTGGAAGTTTGGTGAAAGACACAATGTCGTAGCGAGAAAAAGAGAGGGCAAGGGTATGACCCTAGTGTGGCTTGTGATATCTTTGACGATGTTATGCTTATGGTGCTTAGGTCAGAACTTGTGACCACATCCTGTTATGTCACACACACAATCAATTCAGTGTTCTAGTTTAGTTCGATAGTGAAGAATTGATACATTACCAGAAGCTACGGTGCATTTTTTTCCAAACAGACAGGGAAAGGGTCACGGCATGGAGTTAGACAATCATTTCCTCGCCAGTCGCATACTCTGAAATCCACAAATGAACAAAAAATGTCATATCTTAGAGTTTCTTTGATCATAGTAGCCTAGTAGGTAAAATGTTTCTTAACAGAGCAATCTTCATAATGCTCATTATAGGAAGACAGATGAAAGGATAATGGGCTTTTAATGGATGGCCTTGTGACTGAACCGTGGTTGGGTTCAAGATTTCCTCGAGCCAGTTCCGGTGCCATGAGCCAGCAACTATCAATGGTGTCCATCTTTAACCAATTAAACCAAACGAATGTTGTACTTTCCAAGCTTTTTTATTGGGTTTTGCAAGCAAAGAAATAGAGAGAAAATCTAACATGTTAGAGTTTACGGCAGCCAAAGAGACATCCTAAACAATGATTTTCAGAAAGACTATGTAGTCAAGCAAAGGATATACATACATATACCCGGAAGACACTGATATTAACTTTCTCAGATGATGCAGCACCTTTGTTTCCTGAGCTGAAGTTATCATCTTACGCAGCGTTGCTCTAACATACGATCCTCCTCCTTCCTGACATTTGAAAGATCTTTAAAAAATCATTTTATTATATGGGAAAGAAAAATATTAAAATGGATAAAGCAGACAGCTATCAGCTCAAAATATATGCATGATAGGCGACAACTTTTATAAAATTGTCCAGCATGAGAAATTGAAGAAGCAAAAGTAACATGAGAAAGAATCTCACCTTGGATATTAGATGCTCTCATGATAATCCAATTAGTTACAAACTTACTTTCAAAGCATCATACCCTCTGTGTACCATATGTATTGAACCTGCATCTCAAATAGATACTCATTTATCAATAAAAGATGGAAGGGAGTAACTTAACATAGTTAGAATTTGGATTAGATTACCCAGAAGTTATACAGTCTCAAGCTATAAGCATTCCCTGATATAACGAAGGAATCATGGTAAGGATGAAAATGAATTGTGCCCGGTGTTTTTAAAATCGGACCGGAAGCTGAACCGGAAATATTTTGGGTCACGGTTCAATATGGTTCGACCGAGTCAAACCTGGTTCAATAATATGGTTTGATATTTTTTTAGTATGTAGATATAAAAGTAATATTAGTAAACATGATGCATAGTTAAAATATTAATCAATTTTAAACATAAAATATTATAAATATAAATTAGTTTCTTGTTTATATGGATGGTTTATAGATTTTTGATAGTTTTAGTGGTTTTTATTGGTTTAATAACTTTGAAATATAATCCGGCTATGTGGCCGGTTCATGGTCGAACCAATTACTAGACCAACCCGGCTATATAACCGGTTAATGGTAGAACCCGGTCCAACCTCGGGTCGGTCCGGTTTTAAAAACACTGCCAGGAATAAAACGCAGGAAAGAAAATCTATATTACGAACTGAAAAAACACCAAACCAAAAGAAAAAAACAACACATACGTCCACCACCTTAAGAGTTACGTCTACTTCCAAAGTGAAAAGTTCTGATAATCAAGAGGTGAGATTACCTTCAATCACCTGCAAACGCAGAGCTGGTCCTCTCTCATCCCGCACAGGGTCCCCAAACACTGCTCCAGTCCTGTCGAAAAAAGTGCACTTTCCTGGTGGCGTGAATGTTGAATAGCCTCTTGCTATCATCTGATTAAGACTCAACACGTTTCTGTTCAACCCAGGAACGAAAAGCACATTCTTAATCGTCTTCTTCTTCCCATCCTTCATCATAATCTCCACATCTCCTCTTCCTTCAACCCTGAGAAACTTTCCATCTGCCAATCCAACCTTAGTTTTATGTGTTCTGTCCAAAGCGGTAAAGTACTTCTCATATGGATTCATATGATTCGTAGTACCAGTGGGGTATATCATCCACACATCCTCACCGTAAGTGCCATTACCTAATGCTTCATCCGCTAATATCAAGTACTCAACTTCAACTTCCTCCTCTTGATGATTCTCTCTCTTGCAGTCTCTCGCATAGTGCCCTCGTTCACCACATTGAAAGCACTTACCATGCCTTGATCCACTCGAACTCCCATTCTAGGGTTGTAATAACAATCCTCCTCGTTGTGATTCCTCTTCATGCACAAACCACACCACTTACCACCACGCTTCGAGTCAAAACTCATACCTTTTAACATCAGAACGCAAGCTTCCTCCGCCACATCAAGTAAATACGAACTGGTTTACAAAGAAGGTGGTTTATAAAGAAGGAGAAAGAGAGCGAGGCGAAACGAATCCATTAAAATTGTATTGAAAAACACCATTGATTGAGAGCAGATGAGGCTCTGTAACAGAGTTTTGATGAAGAGGAAACAGAGAAGACGAAGTCGATGAGTGAGTCGTAAGGTTTCTTTGTTGACTCGGCCGCAGATGACATGGCAGTAAAGACAAATTTGATTGGTTGATTTTCTGATCCTATGTGACATAACTAAGAAGACTTCTTATTCTCCTTTTAATAGAGTTAGATGTGCAGCCAAGACAGAGATTTTTTTTTTTTTTTTTAAGCAAGACAAGACATAGATTTCTATGACATTATTAGTACACTAAAAGAATATAATTTCACAAATTTGGAACTAAATACATATGAAACCGAAACCGATCGCTATTACTGTGTTGTTATCCTCTCGACTTGGCTATCGATGTTTTAAAAATTATTAAAACTATATAATAATATATACTTGGAAATAATACAGAAGAGAAAACGAATAGAGTCAACGGGGCCGTTTAAGACTAGTATTGGGTTTGAAATCGCACATTTTCAGGTCTGACAAATCATACTAATAATTAAATTTGAGAATATAATAATATTTTCCCAATGCAAATATTAAGCAACTAGTGTTGATCATGGTAAAGTTTTGCTAATAGGATAAAAATAATTTTGTAGAGAACAACCACAAACAATAATAAAATTTCATAAAAGTGTAAACTTTATTTTGATCGTTCATTGTTCGTATGATCTGGCGTACGAAGCAAACCCCAAAATTGATGGATATAGTCAACAAAAAAACGAAACTAAAGAAACAAATACAAAACAAATCGGTCATATCATATATATGACTTTTATCCATTTACACGTTTGTTGGTAATCCTATAAACCACCAACCATATAAACTTGTGACCTGTCCAGTCATATAAACCGTTTCATAATCGACTCCCCGAGGCTGTGAAAATTAGAAGAAGGGTCGGTAGATAGTGTGAAAACAAGAATCTTAAGGTAGCATGATTAACCCGGAGTTCTTAGATGGGATTCTTAACGGAAGTTAAAAAACTGTTTCTTAACTTTTAACTAAAAAATCTAAGAACCGGTTCTTAAATAAGGATTTTAATAACTCCGGATTAATCATGGTCTAAGAGCAAGATTTTTGGGAGGTTCTTAGGGTGAGGTTCTTAGCCGAATATAAGAACCCGTCTCTTAATTTTTAATTAAAAACGCTAAGAACCGGTTCTTAAATAAAAGTTTTAAGAGACGGTTCTTATTGTTTTTAGTTAAAAGTTAAGAGACAGGTTATTATATTCCGCTAAGAAACTCGTTCTAAAAATCTTTCAATAATCATGCTGTAGTTAGAAGAGTCGCTATCTCTTATTTCTTTTTTTTTTAATCTCTTCTACTTGCTTCTCACGTTTCCATCAAGTTTCCGTACATATCTTCTCGTTATTTACTCTCACCTACTCCCCCACTCCACACGCAGCTGCCCAACGCGTACGTTTCACGCATTTTTGTCGTCATGCCTAGCTAGTCACGCCTAGCTAGTCACGCCTTTGCTGAGAGTGTCACAATGGTCATTGCTGACGACAGTTTTGAAAGAACATTCTAAAATGAATTGCCTTTTCCAGCTTAAGTATTCCATTTTAAAATTAGATCTTAAGAAATTCCTATGGTTTAAACCAAAAACAAAATTGCTATGGAAAAAGAGACATGTATACAAAACTAAACTACAAGAAACCAAGCCCAAATATTTAGCAAAAAAAAAAACTAAATATGTTTATAACCATTATGTTTCAATATGTTAAAAACTCAGAAAATAACTTAGAAGTATATCTTTGTTGTAAAATTAGAGAATAAAATTTATGTTTCTGTATTATTCATAAAATAATGGAAAGACTAAAGAAAGAAAATACAAATATATAAATACAAATCATAATCTAATAAGGAAAATGCAAGATATCGATTCTCTGTCTCTCTCTCTCCTCACGGTCGACTCTCTCTCTCTCTCTAGCATTGGGCCGATTATGAACCGGGCCGGCTATGGACATCCACAATATGATTTATAACACTCCTTCTTGGATGTCATAACCATACATGAATTGTAATACGCTTTAGATGTTGCCTCATTAAAACTTTACCAGGAAAACCCAGTGGGACAAAACCATAGTGAAAGAAAAAGAGTACAACACGTATTACTCCCCCTGTTCTGAACAACTCTGGCCTCATGAACAGCCAAGATCTCCGAATGGTTTGAAGATGTGGCCGCGATCGTCTGCTTCATGGAACGCCATGATATGGCCGTTCCACCATGTGTGAAAACATAGCATGTCTTTGATCGAGCATGGTGTGGATCCGAAAGATAACCTGCATCAGCAAAATCAACTAAACCTTCTTTGTTTTGGTTAGTATAAAATAAACTCAAGTCTTTCGTTCCTTGCTGGTAACGAATAACATGTTTAACGTTCCAGTGCCTTTGGGTCGGACAAGAGCTAAATCTAGACAATAGATTCACGGTAAAACATATATCTGGTCGTGTGACTAGCCAGATACATCAAAGCTCCTATGGCACTGAGATATAGCACTTCGGGACCAAGGACATCTTTATTGTCCATCTTAGGACGGAACGGATCAGTGTCCAGGCCGAGGGACCTCACGACCATGGGGCTAGATAATGGGTGAGACTCGGCCATGTTGAATCTCTTGAGTACTTTTCTGTATATGCTATTTGATGCACAAGGATTCCATCTCTTATGTACTCAAGATGTAATCTCAAACAAAACTTTGTTTTTTTTTCAAGATCTTTCATTTTGAATTCTTTCTTAAGATATTCAACTGTTTGGGAAATCTCTCCAGAGGTTCCTAGGATATTTAAATCATCAACATACACTGCTATAATCACAAAGCCCTGGCCGAATTTCTTTGTAAAGATACAAGGGCTGATCGGATCATTCTTGTATCCTTCTCTCTTTAGGTACTCACTTAACCTATTGTACCACATTCGACATGATTGTTTCAATCCATAAGTGACTTATTCAACTTTATACAGTGTTGTTCTCGAGTACTCGATTTGTTTTTCAACTCTATACCCTCTGGTTCTTTCACATAAATCTCATTATCCAGTGGCCCATATAAGTATGCAGTTACAACATCCATTAACCGCAAGTCTAATTTCTCTCTTATATCCAGACTAATCAGGAATCTAAGAGTAGTAGCATCCACCACAGGGGAGTATGTCTCTTCATAATCGATTCCTGGTCTCTGTGAGAATCTTTGTGCAATAAGTCGTGCTTTATATCTCACGACCTTGTCGTGTTCATTTCTTTTCCTCACAAAGACCCACTTATAGCCGACTGGTTTAACATCATATGGTGTCCGGACTATTGGTCCAAAGACATCTTTCTTCTTTAAAGAGTTTAACTCCACGTTTATAGTTTCTTTCAGTTTGATCCAATCTGATCGTTGAGTG
Organism: Brassica oleracea var. oleracea; assembly: GCF_000695525.1. Taxonomy (NCBI): domain Eukaryota; kingdom Viridiplantae; phylum Streptophyta; class Magnoliopsida; order Brassicales; family Brassicaceae; genus Brassica; species Brassica oleracea. The sequence continues at coordinate 7,643,079 of NC_027749.1, read as the reverse complement.
CACTAATAAATGGACGTGGGTTCTTGATCCTCGTTTAGATCCATAAGTTCAAGTGCTACCTTGTATGCAAATATATCATCAATGTGGACATTCTTTCTGTTCCATTGTATCTTAGACAATACATAGTTTATTGAGATCTCATTATTATCAAGACCTTCAGTACCTTGAATCCTGGCATCCCAAGAATCAGTATTAGATACATCAGGGCCGACCGCATCTAAGCATTCATGATCGGCCACGATTGCTATTAGGGTTTTGGGATCGGTCGTGGTTAAGTCATGGGATTTAGGAACGGTCGCGGTCGTGTCTAGGGTTTCAACAACCTCAGTTTCATTCTCTGCACCTTTCTTAGTTTTCCGAGGGTTCTTATCTTTGGAACCTATTGGTCTACCACGTTTCAAACAATGTCTAGACTCTGTAGCAACTTGGTTGTGTCCCTCTTGAACATCAATTCTGATTGGTGCATTAGGAGTTGGTATATATGAATTAGTCACTCTTTTCGGGCCAGCAAAGGAATCTAACAATTGATTAGCTAGCTTTTGTAAATGTATAAGCTTTTGGACTTTTAAATCACATTCCTGAGTCCGAGGATCTTGCCAAGATAAGAATGTTTGATTCCATGTAATTTCTTTTACCAGTTTACTGCTATCTCTCCTAATGTTGGATGTTCGGATTCATCGAAATGACAATCCGCATACCTGGCCTTAAATAAATC
>NC_027749.1:7642017-7642296 GCF_000695525.1 Brassica oleracea var. oleracea | reverse complement strand
TGAGGTCTCATCTTTGTTCTCTGTGGTGGAGCAATTGGTACATAGACAGCACATCCAAATGTCTTAAGATGGGATATGTCTGGCTCATGACCCATAAGCAATTGTGATGGGGAATATTTATGTTCATTAGACGGTCTGATACGAATCAGTTCGGCTGCGTGCAAGACCGTGTGTCCCCAAGCTGTGGCTGGAAGCTTAGACCTCATAAGCAATGGTCCAGATATCAGTTGAATTCGTTTTATGAATGATTCGGCCAAGCCGTTCTGTGTATGTACATGT